>NC_080426.1:39538079-39804245 GCF_029873635.1 Malania oleifera | reverse complement strand
TAGGCTGCTGTTTTGCTTTGAGTGCCCAATCATAACCTGTAGATAATTCAATTAATGACCTAGTTGCTCTTCATTGTGGCTACACTTACCAAATGTGCTAGTTACATCTCCAACTTTGAACAGACTTGCATAGAACTATGAGGTCACTTGCAACCAATGCCAATTTTTTTCCTACTAATTGATACTGAAAAATTTGTTATTGCTTTTGGGGACTGCCACACAAGCTGCCTGACTTCCCCTTCCAAACCCTATCCCTTTGCAAAGAAAAGAAAAGTTGTTTGGCATGAATAATAATATATTGATGACATTTCCTAGAAATAGGATTTCCGGTACAGTTATTCTACATTTGTAATGAATTGTTTTGCGGATGATTACCTTTTGAAGTGTGGTATTTGAGTAATATTTTACCATTTAATTTGATTTTTTAGGTCGTAGATGACAGTAAAAGCAGTAAGACAATCATGTGAGGGGAGAGACTAAACCCCTATCAAGGTTGTGATTTCATGGATCTCTATTTATTGAAGGTTCTGTATCTGTTATTTAGAAAAATGCAGTAATATTGAAGAAATAATATATTTTGTGCATTTCTTTACAAAATTAAATTATTATAACCTTGTTCACAATAGGTTGCCTAGTTTTGAGTGATAGAAAAATGCATTGATCAAGAAGGCAGTTGTAATAATCTGGTTGCTCATTCATGTTCCAGGGAATATATATTGAAAGCTCATGGAAAAAAGGGCACAGAGATAGATTTGTTGAAAGGGATATGCTCTACATACGGGTTGCTGCCCAAGGAATGCCAATTAGAGTTGCCAATGCAAAGATTGCCTGCTCTTGATTTCAACTTCAGGAAAACAAAAATGCAAATGGGTGTCAAGGTATTGGTCACAGATCCAAGGGAGCGGAAAAAATTCGAAAGAGTGCGACCTATTATTAAAGCTGATTGTGTTAAATCGTGTTTATACATTGGTGGGCCTTACAACTTTATGGGAAATCAAGTGGTACTCAAATGGTATTAGATCCAGGTGCTAGAGGTTCTAGGGTTCAATTCTTTGTTGCCTAAGGTTATCTTCTATTTTTTAATTACGGCATGTCCCTTAAATTAAGTTTTGGTTATTGTTGTCTACTCTTTAGTTACATAAGTACACACTGAAGGAGTGTTAAGGCTTGGTATATTTTTGACTTAAACAAACAAGGGTACGTTTTAGGTCAGCGGAGACATCACATGCTTCAGACTTGAAGTTTGAATATCATCTTGTATGAATATTGGATACCAAAGTGTCACGGGCTAAGCTTGTTCAGGGCATTATGCTTGCCTATGACCGCTTATCTCGTGTGTTTGGGATGGGTTTCCATCATGTAAATACTTAGTGTAGGGTTATTTCTATAGATTTCTTCCGGTAAGCCAAATCAGGCGTATACTCCTCGGTCACTTTGTGTTCAGTAGTGCTAGAGGAGAAGGCTAGGAAAGCTCTCTAGGGAGGGTGAGTGTTATCAATCATTGTAAAACGAAATAGCAATGGTAACGTGCTAGCCTACTGCTCCCGCGCTAAGTACAACATGTCAAGGAGGATTCGTTAACGAATTACGTTGCTTACAATATTTACTGCTCTGTTGCCCCGACTTTCATGAATTGATATAATGCCGCGGCTAGCTGATTGATGTTAAATGAAAGTGTTCCGTGGAGAATGTTGGTAAACAAAAAAGGCTGGCTATTAAGCCAAGAGGCTTTAGCTAGCGCCGCACGGCCTTAACAACGGTGTGAAAAAGGCGGGGGACCGTGACATTTGGTATTCAGAGCCAAGGTCGGTGACACTTGGTGAGAGCCCACGGTTGAGTTGCTAAGTGAATCGATTGCCTTGTGTTGGGTTGGGAAGATTGGTAAGTGGACCAGGAACCAAACAATGCTGAGAGGATCAGCGTGCTGGAAGCACAGGTAGAAGATTCACCAACATATTGCCGCGGAGGTGGCCCAGATGAGAGAACTTTGTTGATGAAGTGAGGGGCTAACAAAACATCAAGCAGGTTTGATAGGCGGAAATGTCAGAGGTTTCGCCACACTGTGGAAACTTTGCAAGCCCGGATGGCAGATATGGATGCAAGATGAATGTGATGGTTCTTGCTATGGGGAACTCCAACACTCCGGGAGTTAGCAAGACCAAGGTGCCAGAACCCAGGACGTATGGGGGTGCCGAGATGCCAGGAGTTAGAGAAACATTCTGTTTGATGGGAGAAGTACTTCGCGGTGTGAGGATGGCCTCAGAAAAGGCAAAGGCGGATACTGCAACATGACTTGGTTGCGTGAGCCAAAACTGTGGTGGCGTACCAAGTACCAGAGAAATTGAAAAATGGAAGCTGTGTGATGATAGTTGGGCAGACTTGAGGAGAGAGCTCAAGGCCAATTCTTCCCTGAGACTGTGAGTATAATTGCAAGGAGAAACTGAGAGACTATCAAGCATAGGGCTCTCAGTGAATATGTGAAACAATTTTCTGCTTTAATGTTGGATATGAGGGATATGTCGGAGAGGACAAGTTGTTCTATTTTCAGAGGGGATGAAAAACCTGGGCAAGGACGGGAACTCCATCGACAAAGGTTCAAGACTTGCAACTGCAACAAGCGGCGCCGAAGGCTTGCAGATACGATGGTGATGAGGACAATTCGTCCAAACGGTTTGGCGGAGAGGGAAAACGGTGGAAAGTCTATCAAGAATGGCAAACCCAAGAGTGGGGGACCCACCTAATCATAACCTCACAGGACGCGTTGTTTCGTCTCGAGGGTTAAACAAAACCCAAGGAAAGGGGAAGCGTAAAATTGAGCGTTTCTTGGGAGGTCCTCATAGGTTTGAGTGCCCTCACAACACACTTATGGACTTACAGGCTTTCCATTGTAGAACAGCAGTGGAAGACGATGGGAAGGGATGAAGCCCCGAGGGTGGGTCAGTGCGTTTAGTGAACGCATTGGAAACGCAGGCCAAAAATACCGAAAATACACGAGAAAAAGGGTTAATGTCTGTGGATTGAGGATAAATGGAAGAGTACTAGCGCTATGGTGGATAGGGAGCTACTCATAATGTTTGTTTCGCAGGGTGGAAGGCAGGACGGACTCAAGTAGCCTTTAGAGAAGTATCAAAGACGGTGAAAGCAGTTAACTATGTAGCCCAGCCTTACTAGGCGGAGGAGCCAAGGCAAGTGGCTATAAAGCTTGGACAGTGGGAAGTCATGAGGAAGTTCACAGCGGGTTCCATCTGGATGACTTCAGTCATTAGGGAATGCGAGGTTCCTAATGGGGACGAGGGCAGTGCTGATGCCTCGGCTGGTTCCCTGTGTCTGATTGGGGAGATCACTCGTGATGGTGAAAAGTCGTTGCAACGAAAGGAAGACGAAGGGAAGTCCCTTTCAGCCATACAACTCAATGGAAGGATGGGTCAGGGTGGCAGAAACGCTAAGCCACGGTGGTGGTAGACCAAAGAAGTTGGCCAAAGAGCTGGAGCCTACGACAACCAAGCGGGTGGATGAGGATAAGAGGTGTTGCCAGATAAGCTGCCTCAAAATTTGCCTTCACGACGGGACAGTGCGAAGAGATCAAGGTGGTTATAGGAGGAAACCAACTGCTAAAGGCCATGTGGGATTGCCGCCTCGAAGAGATAGTAGAGTGGGGAAACAGTTGCATGAAGTGAAGCGGGATGTGTTCGCCCTTCCAAAACACCGTTGGGAGTATCGGTGTCGTTTCGAGAGGAAACATGAGAGCATCTACGGAAGGGTGTTCGACAGGTGAAGGAAAAAGTCTGAATTTTGAAGAAGGAGCCTTTCTCTTTCGCTCGGCGGAGCACAAATCTGGTCAAGTCGTTGAACAAGGCGTATCCGAGGGGTTATGGAGAAGGTAAGGATGATTCAAGAACGGAAGATCCCACAAAGTGAGGAGTGCGTTCCTTTCGTGGCCTTACTGGTTACTGCCAGGAAGTTCGTTAAGGGTATTCGCGGAGATGACTCCCATGACAGGACGACTGGGAAGTATTATTGGCCGCACACGCGGATGTGTGGTTAATATACAAAAACTAGTCTCACTTGCAAACAAACAAGGGGGAGCGGAAGAAGTATGGTCTTTCATGCCGCCAACCAAAGTACTGTTCGGCAAGAGGGGACGAAAACACATTGTTCCTGTGTATTTGTGAAACTTTGGGGTTTCCCCACGTTATTCTTTGTGACCAAGATTAATGCTCACTGCCAACTCTTGATAGAGTTTTCAGGATATTTCAGGTCACACCTTGAATCTCTTCGAGGTTATCATCGACAAACAGACGAACCGATGAAGAGTTCAGAGAGCCTACGAGCTGGAGTAATGTGCCCTTTTGTCAACGACAACCAGAAGAATTGGCGTGCAACTACTGATGTGCCTCCGTTCTGTTTGGCAATGCCCAAAGGCGATAACAACCAAAAGAGCCCTTTGAGAGTGTTACAGACCAGCCTGGCCACTGTACCTCACAAGTGGGCGCGCCGTACAGCCGAAAGAGTCCTAAGGCATACCTTCATCTTCTCACCAGTGAAGGGAGACAGAATGCAAGGGACGTTGCCCAAGCCCTATTGAGAAAAGCTTCTAAGCAGATGAAGAAGTGGGCAGATCAACAGGAGAAACCGCAATTTCATGTCAATTGCCTCAAGCACTCAACGCCAACACCAAGGACCTGAGCAGAAAGTCAGTCAAACAGCGCAGAGTCTGAAGACAGTTGCAACCTGACAGACATGATGTTGAAGAGATCCTTGCAGGCAGAAAGTTCATATCCTCAAGGGAAGCAGCGGCACGAAGTTACGAGTGAAGTGGAAGCGCCTTGATGACAAAGAAATCAGCTGGATTTCCCTGCTGAAGATATTCAACTATTCGTGGACAAATTTGAAAGGTGGACCATACCGCCAAAAGTCCTACGAGGACGTCGACCGCATAAGTGGGGGAGAATTCACGGGCTAGATCTTGTTCAGGGCATTATGTCTGCCTATGACCGCTTATCTCGTGTGTTTGGGATGGGTTTCCATCATGTAAATACTAGTGTAGGGTTATTTTCTAGTATTTCTTTCATTGTAAGCCAAATAAGGCAGTATGACTCCTCGGTCACTTTGATGTTTCCTAGTGCTAGAGTGAGAATGGCCTAGAAAGCTCTTTAGGGGAGGGTGAGTGTTCATCAATCATTGTAAAACTCACTAGCAATTGTCAACGTGCTTAGCCTACTTGCCTCCCTCGCTAAGTACAACATGTCAACGGAGGAGTGTTAACGAATTACGTTTGCTTCAATATTTACTGCTTGGTTGCCACGGCTTTCATGAATTGATTATAATTTCCGCTGCTATCTGATTGAATGTTAATGAAAGTGTTCCGTGGATGAATGTTGGTAAACAAAAGGCTGGCTAGTTAAGCAAGAGTGCTTTAGCTAGCGCCGCACGGCCCTTCACAACGGTGTGAAAAAGGCGGACCGTGACATTAGGCATGTTGCATGCCTTTCTACATCGCACTTTCACGTATATTGAAAGCTGTATGTTGTTTTCATAATTCATGTGGCGCTTGTCTCTGTGAAGTAAACTGCTAAGTGGGGTATGGAAATTTCTATATCAATGAATATCTACTGAGTCATGGCATTATTAGGATCTCATATAGGCCTTTATGGCCTTTGTTGGTGGTACAATCTTGGTGTGTATTATACCATTCTTCTTGGAGGACTGAAAAAAAAATTGTGGAATTGTTCACATGGTCACATTAAGCATGCCACTGGAATTGACTGATGGAAAGATGAAAAAAAATATCTATGCACACATAAAAAGCCAAATGTGAGGTTGGGTTTGGAAGTCTCTTTTAAGAGTCTAGAGATTCATTTTGCAGGTTTACCTTTGGTTTCTTCCTCTTCCTCTACCAAAGCTCTATTGGGTAGAGGTAATTGCATTAAGTTTTGGGAAGATGTTTGGGTGGGAGGAGCTGCATAATCCTGTTCCCTGCTCGTCTGTTTTGTATTCTTCTCAGCACAACAATGTGATTTCCTATTTCTCATTTTTGAGAAGGATTCCTTTTTCTTGGGACTTTTCTTAAATGATTGAGAGGGTGGAGCAGTTTTCTCGTCTTTGCTCATTCTACTAGAGGGTTGCCATATCTCTAGTAAAAGTGGTGGTGGTAAGAATTGGTATGTGGAGTCATCCGGGGGGGGGGGGGGGGGGGGTGATTAATCATGTAAATCTTTCTTTTCTCACCTTTTTTAGGCTTTATGTGGTCTTTCCTCTCAATCGCATTATATGGGAGGCTAAAATTTCTTCTAAGATAAAGATGTTTGTTTGGTTGGTGGCATTTAATGGAGTTAACACCAACAACCTGCTGCAGACGAGGAGGTGTTCTAAAGCATTCTTTCCTGATAAGTGTCTTATGTGTGCGAGTAGCTCAGAGGATGCGTCTTGTTTTGTCTCTTCACTGTTCATTTTCTTGGGGCTTGTGGAATACACTTTTTGGAGTAATTGGTGAGGAGCGGGTTTGTCCAAAATCAGTGGAGGAGTATTGGTTTTGGGAATGGTGAGGAATTAAGAGGCTGTGGATATGTGCTAGATGTGCTATGTTATGGGGAATTTGGCTAGAAAGGAATGCTGAAATTTTTTTGGCAGGAGATTATCAACGGTGCTTCTTTGGGACGGTGCAGTTTTTGGTTTCGCTTTGGACTTATAGTGCAGGTTGTTTCAAAGGTCACTGCTTTCAGAATGTCACCTGAGATTGGGTGGCTTTATTAAGTTGATGTATTTTTTCTTTTCCTATGTTCATGAGCGAGGGCCTTGTGTTCTTTGCTTTTGTATCTTTTTCTTACTAGTTTGAGTAGTTTCACCAAAGGTTCTTTTTCTATCAGAAATAATTGCAATGTTAAATTGGTGATGAAACACAATTGTCATCCTCTTAGTTTGATGATGTTAATATAACATATTAGTTTTTCCCATAGGGGACATCCTAGTGTTTAAAGTTTGGGACTTCTATGTTAGAGCTCTCAAGTTCAATTCCTGGGAGGGGTGGGAATTGGGAATGGGTATGGGATGGAGATGGGCTACATCCTGTTGTGTAGTCTTAGGCCTAGTTTGGGCTTTCAATGGACCCAAAGAAAAAATGTTTTTGTTTTTAGCCTCAATGCATTTGTACAAAGTGGGGGTGATCGTTGAACTGGGTTCCCATGAAAGGATATTTTAGGGTCATTATTTGTAAGCAATGGGATGTTTCACTGTGAGGATAGCTGAAAAGAATGCCTCTTATCATCCTGGACCTCATCCTTTCTAGTCAAATGTGAAGATTTGGATTTGGAGCAGATGCAAGAATAATGAGATAATCTAAGGATAACAATAAAAAAATAATTATCATAAAAGCTCAACTGGCTAGCAAAGGACAATATGCTTTGTCAAGGTAGATGAGGACAATTTAGCTGCCAAACATGGCTATCCATCTTAGATTATTATTTAAAGGCATAATGTTTCAACAATTTGTTTAATCAAATTTGGACTTCTACAGATGATGCATGGAATCTTGGCTACATCTATGTTTGATTGTCCGGTGCAAATGCTTTATAGAGTCATCTTGTAGACTTCTTGTAAAAACTTAGCATCTTGGGGTGTGCTGTTAACATTCCATGACTCACTTCTAAAAATGAGTAGCGCTATGACTATCCCAAGTATAGGAGTTACGTCGTGTAATAATTAGCCCAAATGTTATATCGTCTCCTCAGGGAATGCAGATTAATTTCAACTTGTGTTAAAATAAAAAGAAGAAACTAAGAAAACAAAGGCACACTGAACATGGTTCAGATTCGGTTTCTTTGGGGTTTTGAAATATTTATGACTGTATTGAAACAAGCGAAATCTAAACTATGAACCTAACACGCACAAAATCAACCGACAACTCACTAAATAAACATTCAAATAATAAACCAAAGCAAAAACCTCAATTAACTTAAACAAATATTTAATTTCAACACACTAATTAACACACTAATAATAGACCAATCATTCAGTTTCAACACTAACTTTAAATGAAAACGACTAAACTCTCAATAAAAATAACTCAAGCAAAAATACTAAACTTCAACAATGACGAGAGAGAAATAAACTTAAACAAGCATTAAAGTACGTTAAAGTGAAGAACTACAATGAAATAAACTAACACACTAATTGTCTTAAACCTAAAAAAAATTTCAACTCCAACATTAACTTTAAGTGAAAGCGAACTAATCTCAACAATGAAATTAACTCAACTAAACACTTCGCACACTAATTAACTTAAACAAAACTCATATACCAACATCAACTTTACATGAAGACAATAACCCAATCAATAATGTAAACAAAAATTAAAATCAACCCAACAATAAATTCGAACAAAAATGAACTCAATATCTTAACTACTTAAATGGAAAACAACTTACTAAAACACAATAATAACTAAGAGTTTCAAATAAACTGAAATTAAAAATAAATACAACCCAACAATTATTTAATATTCTAACAAAAAAATGTAAATAAAACTGAAGGTGTCAATGACTTAAAATTAATATAAATGCAAGAAAAAGAGAGAGAGAGAGAGAGAGATAATCCTAACAATAATTTTAAATGCAAATAAATAATACAATACTCAACTCATATTCAATGTTAAATTAAGACAGCACAGTAAAAAAAAACAAGTAAATTAAGCTGTTTAATGAAAGAGAGAGAGAGAGGGAGAGAGGGAGAGAGAGTAGAAGGAGAAGAGAATGGCCGTGAGGGAGCTCCTGCGCACACACTGTGTGCTCTGCGGCGCAAGACCCTTGGAGAGAAGACCCCAGCCGCTGCCCGAGTCTGCTGCCTTTCTAAAAAGCCTACCCTCCAAGCTTTAAACCAAACTCGAGAGCATCGAATACCCTAGCCACCTTTTTCCATTAATGCCCTCCTAAAGCAAACCCTCACTTTTCATTGTAAAAAAAAAAACCTTCCAGCGCCTCTCTTGCTGCGCATGGGCCTTGAGCCCCCCTTACGTGGTCACATCAACTTGATGGGCCTTTATTCATTTTTTTTTTTAATTTTGTTAACACATGGCCAGTTCTGCACTTTCAAGCCCGATTTTGACCTTCCTACAGCCTGTAGCTCTCACAACTCAAAACACGGAAGTTGTAGAGCGTTTTCTTGGCTTTCCACAGCATTTTGAATCATCTCAATCGGAGCTTGGATGAGAGAGTTATGCCCAGATTACGAAGTAGTGTTGGCTTGAATGTCCATAAATTACCCTGCAATAATAAAATACCAAAAATTCATAAATTATTGAATAAAAACCCAAATATTATAAATTGAGCGCAATGTTAAAATATTGAACATAATTAGACATTTAATTAAAATTATAATCTTTAATGTTTGAATTTAAACGCCTAATTACGCAACTTTGACGTGTAATCATTCCACAATCTTTTCTTGTTCCAATAATCTTGGAAGTCCTTTTGGAAATTCAGCTTCTTCCCACCCTCCAAGGGACGGTCTGAGGTTTTATCATTGTAATAAATGTTATTTTTCAGATTGTGGGTTTACGAACATTCAGAAAAAGGGCCAAGGAAAAGACATATATGCTAAAGAGAAGTAAACGTAGTGTACACTTCCAAAGCATGGGTAAGTATAAGCAATAAGGGCACAATTGAATTTAGATATAATGGGAAAAACATTTGGCTCACTTCATTTTAAAAAAGGAAAAAAATTATGTTTTTTTAAAGAAAAATAATTCACCGGTGTAGACACCCCACTTTGTCCGGGGCTTATATAACATGAATTGGGCAAAATTCATTAATTCAATAAATGAGGAAACACAAGAAAATTTTTGAATGCATGAAAAAAAAAAAATTGAATACATTAAAAAAAAAATTGAAATGGAAAATGTGGTAGAAAATCCAATGAGCCGATAACTTCAAACTTGCAAGCATAAATGGAAAATAAAATAAGACCTGTGGGAATTTACATGAGAAACATGTGGGTGAAATTATGGTTTAATGCAAACATAAATTGATTAATTCAATTTAATTTTGATCGATCAAATTAGGTGATCGAAACAGAATTGATTGAATTGATCCCCCAAGCCTATAAATAGTGGGCTTCGGGGGGTGTGAGGGACATATGGACAGATAGAGAAGGAAAAAAGGAATTGTGTACTGGAAATTTGAGAGAGGATTAGGAGGAGAAGTCTGAAGGTTTGAAATTGAGAAGGTGAAGAAGGATCGAGAAGCTAAGGGGAGAAACAGTGGCAATGGCAGTGGAGATTCAAAGTAGCAGGCTTGAGGATTGAAGGAGTTAGAAGATAGAGGTTGGTCGGTTTTTTTTCTTATATAATTTTGTGTTAGTCAATTTAAATTTTGTTTTAATTTGAGGCTTTCTTAAAAACCGAATTTTGTAATTTGATCTTAAATTTGAACAAATCCTCAAATAGAAGTCAATTTTAAATTAAATAAATTTGAGAATTCTTTCAGAGTCATAAAAGGGGAGCTAGGGAATTTGATTCAAACCCAGAAGGGAAGATCTAGATTTGGATCCAAATACCCACATTTGATTACCTGAGATTTGACCTGAAAACTCGAGTCAACTTGGCTAGGGTCTAGGTCAATTGACCCAAGTCCCCAACCCAGGTCCAATGACCCGGGTCTTACCCAGACTCTTCGACCCAAGTCAGTGTTGACTTGGGTCATCTTAGCCCAATTAGCCTGTTTCTTCTCCCTTGGCCCAAATGGGCCTGATCCAATTAAACCCACACCCAGCTTAAGCCCAACACCCTAAGATCCAGTTGGGCCTGTGGCCCAATTGAGCCCTATCAGCTCAATTGAGTTTGAAACCTAACCTAAACCCAAACAAGAGCCTAATCTAACCCAATTGTGGTTAATCAAACTGTTGGTTTAATAAGACTTACAATTCTTATTTTGATGATAACAAATCAATGATATGTTTAATATGTTTCAAGTAAAGTTTTTTCAGGAAAGTGACAAAGCCCAAGTGCATAAAGAAGCCTATGGATTACAAAGAATTCTTGAAGAACACAAGTATAGTTTATGGATTACAAAGAATCCTTGAAGAACACAAAGAAAAGCTTATGGATTACAAAGAGCATGAGAAATAAAATTATACTAGTGAAAAGCTCAAATAAAAGATTGAAACAACAAAGATGATGGAAGAACAAGATTAAAGATTAAAGAATTATATTTTAGGATCTTCTTAATGTAAGTACTTCAGAGGTTAAACTCAAATATAAAGTGGTTTGAAGCTCATAGAAAATCAAAAATATATTTTTTAACATATATACTCTATAAAATATTTTTTTTATAAATAAAAAGGGCTTAAGAAGGGAAGATTTTTTAAACCATTTTTTTTTTTTTTAAAACATATATACTCTAAAAAGTATTTTTTTTAATAAATAAAAAGAGCTTAAGAAGGGAAGATTTTTTAAACCATGTTTTTAAACATATTTATTTCAAAATATTTGGAAATGAATTTTAGGAATCTTTGGGAGTAATGGATGGCTTCTAAAAACATCTATAAATAGTCAAAAGCTTCAAAGGTTTAAAATAATGATCATAGAGGCAATATTAAAAGGTTTTTGAAATCAAGCAATTCTCAAAAGTTTCAGATCCAGAAATCTTCAAGGTTTCAGATCCAGCAATCTTCAAAGTTTAAGATCAAGTAACTTTCAAGGTTTTTAGATCAAGTTACTTTTCAAAGGTTTTTAGATCAAGTGATTTTCAAATATTCAAATTTCTCAAAGGATCTAAAATTTTCTTGTGCTTAAACTTTCTGATATGATATTGATTTATATTTTTGAAGTAAAGTTTTAAAAAATCAGAATCTTTCATTTTCTTTGAAAAATCATTTGGTAATTCATACCAAGCGATGAACTTCAAATTTCTTATATTTGAATTACTTTGGAGTATAAGTGAGCTGATCATTGTACTAATCTACTCTATTGTGAGAGTTCTCTTTTGTACACAAATTTCTTTATCATCATTCTTAAACGATTCAGAGTTGTTGAATCGTTGGACCAAACAAGGGGTTATTGTTTGGAGAGGCGGACTCTAGCCTGACGGAAGGAGTGGTTGTAAATTGGTATTGTTCCATCAGGTAATGGAACTGATATAGTGGAATCCTTTGGTGTTTTGCCAAAGGCGAGGACGTAGGCTGTGTTGAAGCCGAACCTCGTAAAAATCTTGTGTCTTTCTCTCTGCTTTACTTTATATTATTTACTTGCTATTGTGGTATGATTTAAATGTGCAGGTTGCAGATTCTTAAGTGAGAAAGAAACAAAGGTACTTGATATTTAGAAAGTACGTTTTGATTAAAAATTGGCGGAAACCCAAAAAGGGAGTACGTTGGTTAATCTGCGGAAATCTTGATCAAGTAAAGTGCATACTAAGAGCTTACAGAAAAATCAACTAAAACTCTAATATTTTTGGTTGAGTGATTGAATTACATTGATTTCATTAATTGACTTGTGATTAAATTTCAGTATTTTTAAGTGTAGTTATTGTTTATATATCTTGTTTTCTGGGTAATTAAAATCAATAGCTTAAAAATCATTAAAATTTAAAAAGAATCCAATTCACCCCCCCTCTTGGGAAATTCCTCATTTCAATTGGTATCAGAGTCTAGTTATAGAAATTCCTAACAAGAAACTATAAAAAGATCTAATGGCAAACATTGGAGTAGCACCCTTTGGTGAAGGACAATCCTCAACCCGTCCACCAATCTTTTGTGGACACAATTACACTTTTTGGAAAAAGAAAATGGAAATATATCTCCAACACATGGATTGGAAAGCTTGGGAAGTTGTTATGGATGGAAATCTTATTCCCACTAAGTTAGTTGATGGAAAACACATTCCAAAAGAAAAGAAAGACATGACAGACTTAGACTATAAAATGCTTCAGATAAATGCAAGTGCTATAAATGCGTTATATTGTGCATTAGATGCTAATGAGTTTAATCGAGTCATGGCTTGCAAAACAGCTAAGGAAATTTGGGATAAGTTAGAAGTAACTTATGAAGGAACCGTCGATGTTAGAGACAATAGGATAGATATGCTAACAAGTGAATATGAAACTTTCAAAATGAATTTTGATGAAACAATATCAAGCATGTACACCAGATTTACCCACATAATAAACTCTTTAAGTGTCTTAGGAAAAACCTATACTACATATGAAATGATCAGGAAAATTCTAAGAGGTCCACCCTCTATTTGGGAACCAAAGGCCACAACTATCACGGAAGGTAGAAACCTTAAGACTATGCAAGCTTAAGATGTTTAGTTTTCACTTTTCTTCACTTTTACCTTAATTCAAACGGAGTATTGATTTTAGATAACCAGCATTCTGTGGTGGAGGGTGGCTAGAAGGTTTAATTTCCACAAATTTCTTCTCAGTGTTAGTTGAAGAGTTTGATATGAAGTTAATTTGTCATGAAGGGTTTTAGCTACTGTATCATTTTATACTTTTGAGGAATTAGTTTATTTATTCCGTCAGATATTAAGTACCACAATGAGAAGATTATTGTATTGGATGCTTCTATATCATAGATGCTGTACATTAAAACATTTATTAATATGTAAAAATAAACACTCATTGCATAGCTTCCTTGTTTATGTTATTTATTTAGAATCCAAATTGTTTCTGTTTTTTGTGGAAGCCAGATATTTTGCCAGGACTTCTGAAGATAATTGTAGTATCTGTTTCATGACTTCAATATGGTCCTTTCAAGTCAGTAATTATTGTTGCATCTGATGCAACCTTCCTGTGCTTGTGTCTTTGCAGAGAAGCTGATATGACCAAAGAGCATATTGAAAAACTTCTGACTGCTGGAGCCAATGTTGTCCTAACTACAAAAGGGATTGATGACATGGCACTCAAGGCAAGCTTCTCTCTAATTTATCATTCTATATGCTATTGGTTATTCTTAGATTTAGAATTATACTATCATGTTGGGTCAGTATCCATTTTCTGCCCTAGGTTGTAATCATATTGCAATCCTTGCAAGGCTATTTTTTGTCTTTTGACTTTCGTTGGAAATATTTGGGATGCACTTCTTGGTGTCATCAGGTCAACTAATTGTTCTACCATATTCTCTATTCAAGAACCTTCCATCTCAGAATTTTAATGAAGGTTTCAACTTACCTAAGGGATTGACTGGGACCATGGTTTTAAATAAAGGCCACGACCGTTACGTAACGCCGTTACATAAAGGTTTTTTGGGTTACCGATACCGTTACACACCGCGAAATCAGTGGGAAGAAAAATCACGGCCGTAGCGGCCGTTACGGACCGCGACTATTACGTAAAGGCCACTACGGCCGTTACGTAACCGCTACAGGACTGTTACACCAAAAAAATATTTTATTTTTTACTTTTTCTTCTCACTTTTTCTCTCTCTTTCATATATCATTCTCAATATACCAAGTGGCAAGAGGGGGAAAAGATTATAATGAGGATGACAATGATACAAAATTTACTTTTTCTTTAAATACTCACAATAGATGCATTAATTAACAATTTCAAAATACTAACTTGTTAGGAATTTTTTTTTTAATAATATTAGTAATGTGATATTTATGTTCTTTATTTTTCAACTTCAACCTTCTGTCTTTTCTAGCTATTTTATATTTATATTATTCGTATGTCTTATGTGTCTAATAGATTAATGGAGTATATAGTGTATTTTATTTTATTAATTCATTTAGCACACATAAGAATTTATCACTGATAAGAACAATGAGAAGTATAAATACGCACACACACGTAATTTTCTATCAATGATGGTTTAAAACAAATGTAAACTTGTTGCCCTTACCAAATAACTTAGTTACTCGAACTAAAGGGTCCAAAATACACTAAAACCCTTTCTAAGAATGGCCAAAAGCTTAAAACATGCAAGTATGCTAATATGCACAAGGTTGTGCGTGCTTCAAAAAAATTCACGGCCGTTACACCCGCTTCCCGCTCTGTAACATCCGCTACTCCTGCTTCCCGTTACACTTGTTACCGTTACGTTACGCTACCCGCTACCGCGATTTAAAACCATGACTGGGACCACTTATGAAGAATGGTTTTCAGGAAAAAGTGCCGATTTTCAGGAAAAAAAAGTGCTGTACTGGAAAAGTGCTTAAAGTCATGAGTAGTGTTTGGTTGTGTTTAACATAAGTGGTCTTTGGATATTCACTTTTATTACCTATATGAATTTATTTTGTTATTTTCATCAATCGTTAATATGTTATAATATATAATAAAATAATACATGACTATTTTTAAATATATTTAAATTAAAAATATTAATATTTTCTAATTAACAATTTAATTAGTAATATGTTAATTATTTTTAATTAACATTTAGATGTTTTCTATAAGGTAGAATAATATAAGATTATTATTAAATTTAAAATAATCTTGTTATTTATATATATTAATAACATATTTCTATCATATTAATTTAGGTTAAAAATAAATTATTAATTAAAAAATATAATTTATTTAATATTAATTTAAATTAAAAGATGGTTCTTCTTTGTTTCAGAATTGAATTATATTTCTTTATTAACTAATATGCCATAGCAAATAATAACATAATATATTATTAATTTTTAAATAGATAGAAATATTAATATTTTCTAATTAAAATGTAATTTATAACTATGTTAATTATTTTTAATAAAATATAAATACTATTACGTAAAATAATTTAATATTATTAGTTTTAACTAACGATAATCTTTTTAATATATTTATAACATATGATTATCACATTAATTTATGATAAAAAATAGTATTAATAACTAATTAAAAAATTTAAATTATTGAATGTTATTTTAAATTAATAGATAGTTCTTTTTAGTCATTGTAGAATTGAATTATATTTCGTCAATAATTAATATGTTATAATAAGCAATAAAATAATATATGATTAAATTTTTATTATATTTTGAATTAAAATATTAATATTTTCTAATTAAAAATTTAATCAATAATTATGTTAATTATTATTTTTAATTACCATTAAAAATTTTTATTAGGTAAAAATAATATATTATTATTTTTAATTAACAATAATATTGTTCTTAATGTATACTTAAAGCATATGATTATTATATTAATTTATGTTGAGATAATATTTTAATTTATTTAATGTTAATTTAATTAATAGATGGTTCTTCTTCATTCTCGAATTGAATTATGTTTCATCAGTAATTAATATACAATACATAATAAAATAATATATGATTATTTTCTAATATATTTTTTAAAATTATAAAATTGTCTCTAAAATTTATTATATTTACAAAACTAACGCTGCCTATGAATAGTGCCACTTATAAGTGGCCAAAAAGCTATCTTTCATTGCTTCTCAAAATTCACTTAAAAATTTCTCAAAAAAATGATTTTGGAAAAGCACTTTTTGTGACAAGTACTTGTTATGGTGCAAGGCAAACATCACTTTTTGTAAAAGTGTTTGCTCTAAGTAATAAGTACTAGAAGCACCTTTTTTTAAGTGCTCCCAAATGGAGGTTAAGTTACTAAAAAATTAGGCTTTTGGTCTATAGTCTCATGTCTAGATTCTGGGGGTACACTTTTGCACGAGGAAAGGTATTAAGACAAGAACACACTCATGGTGCTTGTTGTAGGAATAATATCAATTAAATGCAGATTGTGACTTAACCTGGACAAAACACGGACCTTGATTTTATTTCATTTTTAAATTCCCCAAAGAAATTAATTTTACCCTTGACTTAATTATTGGGGCACATTGTGACTCCTTTGATACCCAATCTAGAAGGCAGGCCCCTTAGTAGTCACCACAGGCGCATCCATGGGCTCTTTAACACAACGCCTTTTGAAAGTTTCCATCATCTAATTATTAAATGCAACCAAAAAAAATACAATTATGCATTAAATCTTAGCTACCAAAATATATAAATATTTAATTACCCATGTTTTCTCTACTGATACTCATGGTTGAGTAGGCATGGATTCATGTCCTTAGGAGTGTCTACACAGACTGAAATTACATCACCCTCTCATAGGCTTCATGATGGAGGAGGTAATAGTCCTACATGGAGTGGGGTCTAGTCTGGATGCCATATTTGTCATTCAAGAAATTTAGGTGATTTTTATATATTTTATTTTCAGTTATTTATTTTAGGAAAGTGTTTTTCTATTTTGACTCCTCTATTTTTAGAGTTGTAATCATGTTAAAAGTTGGTTTTGGAATTTGGAGAAATTGAATAAATGATTTTCAGGGTTTTTACCTGTGAGTTCTTTCGGTCCGTTCTGCACCAATTTGTATTGGAGTTTTGAATGATCATCACCACTGTCACTGCTACCCATCTGGTCTCCAATCTCCATTCTTTGTCAGTACATTCCTCACCCACCTAAATCGCATTTCATCTTTGCATCCTTCTCGCCATCGTCATCATTGTATAGAATTAGTTATTGGTGGTGTTGTATGATTTTACTGTTGTCTAGCTCCACCATTCTTCAAGCTCCAGCCTATTGTCTCCGCTGTTACGAACATGATTCATCACTGGCGAAGCTTGGTCTTAGAAGTTTCTTCGCCAAAATCTTCAATTTTTGTTGAATTTTCTTGTCGAACAGCCTTAACATGTCTCACAGTTGATTGTTGTTGCCAAGGCCCTAGCTGTTGTTTGCCTCTTCTTTGCTTCAAAGACAGCTTGCAGTTTTTGTGGGAGGCAACAGAACAAGTGAAGGGGTTTCTTTCATCAAACCGGTGCCCTAACAATTGAACTAAGCTGCTCTGAATAATCGAACTAACTGGTTTACTTTGACTCAGACTGGTCTAACTTGTTCTGACCGAACTGGACCAAAAGAAGTGATATGAACCAACAAGCTCCGATTGCACAAGATGATTTGCGCATGCCAAGCGGACCCATCACAAGAGCTAGAGCCAAGAAGGTCAAGAGGTCAAGGAGGCTGCGCAAGGACTAATTGAGAAGTTGCTTGAGCAAGAGTCAATGAGGGCCATGGACACTAAAGAAAAGGACTTTCTTGAAGAGCTTAAGATGGTAAATTGTTTAAAGACATGTGAATTTGAAACCTTAAGCCAATAGGGGTTGTTTGGGGAATTTTTATTGTTTTAATTAAAGTATGGGCTAAATAGTGGGCCAATTGTGTCAATTAAACATGGCATGTGACTTGCACATGTTTCATTAAATGACATGGCATGCTTAAGGTTATGTGGGGCTATTTTATTGGCCAGATTGATGTCATAGCCTATTTTTATTGACCGGGCTGATGTCTTGGGTTTCTTTTATTTTCTATAAGTAGCCAACTCTCTGTTGTATTGAAGAAGGGAATATTTTTGGCTAAATACATATCAAAGTGAGGTTTATTTCTCTTTAAGTTCTTCATTGAACTTTCTCCGAACTTATCAAAGGTGCTACCTTTGTGGCGTTCATCTATTAATTTGATATTCTTGGTTTGTGCTTCACATCAAGCAATAGGTCAAGGATCCACTACTATGTCGAATCTTATTTTCGGTTTGCGGTTTTGATAAATCTGATTTGGGGTCTTCGGACGTTCATTCTTGGGGTTCTGCATCAAGAAGCCAAGGAAAGAATAATACGAGGGGAGTTATGGTGGCCAAAGATTAGTTTGAGCTAGTTCAGAAGGTTGTGAATAGTTTTGAAGGATTAGCAGGATCACATAGACGTCCTCATAGAAAAGACTCATGAGGCCCAGGCAGCCATAGGACAAGGGAGCCATAAAACTTTGTAGGGATGTCATAGACCTCAGCAGAAAATTGACCACTGTAATGACCTAACTAGACCCATTGGTAAAGGAGAGGTGGATGCGAATGGTACTTTGGCTCTACCATAGTCACAACTGAGTGAGCACTAGAGTTCCATCCTCATGGTATCTAGCATGCCTCTTGACTCGACTATGGCATTAAACTTACTTTACTTGACTCTCTTGGGTAGATGAATTGGCTGCATGATTGGTTTAATTAACAAGAAAATATTTTTTACTTATAGAGATGTGAGGAATGGGGACAAGGTAAATGTAGCTGTTACTCGTCTAGGGGTATGAAGTTTGCTAATGCATGGGGAATAATATCGATTCACAATGTAGAAACTGCTTGGAAGGGCCTATAACAAGATGGAATTGAACTAAATGGAGTTATTATCCACAAATTTGTGCTTGTTGACTATGATCGGGAGGTATACAATTTGTGCTTGTTAACCTATGAAGCATAGACATGTCTTTGACACGTTGACACAAAATTTTAAAAAATTAGGACATGGAGATTAAAATTATATTTTCATATATATAGTTGTGTTAAAGAAACAAGCATTCAAATATCATTTAATTTGCAGCAGCTAGCAAAAGTTCATAAGTTCTAATTTTAAAACTATGTCCTTTAAACATTAAAAGTTCATATCAATAATGCAAATAACAAATTAGCAATAAATCATGAAAATTGTGTACATGAAAATCAAAAGGCAAGGACCCTAATGTTAGGCCTTTGTTCTTTATTCTTTAATTTGGGAAGCTAAAGATCATTCAAAGATCAAGTCTCTTTCTTGGATCGCTATCCTAGGAAAAATCAATGCTACTTATTTACTTCAGAAACGAAGACCTTACAGGGCCCTGCCTCCTGATGTTTGTGTCCTTTGCTTTAGGAATGGAAAAATTGTTCTCACTTGTTTTTACATTGCCCCTTCTCTTGGGCTTTATGGAATAACTTACTTAGGATTTTTGGTGAAAGTTGGGTGCGCCTAACTTCTTTGGTGAGTTTTTGTACTAATATGTTTGGTGGGAAATAATGTAAATTTCACATTTATAGTTATTCCTAAGAAGGCGAGGTCAAGGAGGGTTAGGGATTTTAGGCCTATCAGTCTGTGACTAATATCGACAGGGTTTTAATTAAGGTCTTGTTCAAGAGGCTTTGAGAGGTTATGGGAGATATGGTGAAAATGGCTTAGTTTGCTTTTATTAAAGAGAAACACATTTTAGATGAGGAGGGGTAAGGAGGGTAAAAAAAAAAAAGGCAGCTCGGTGCACAAAGCTCCCGCATAAGTAGGGTTTGGAGAAGGGGCGGATCACAATGTGTCTATAGTATGCAACTTTCAAATTAGATTTTGAAAAGGCTTATGACATTGTTGAATAATCGGGTAAAATGGAAGACCTAACTTCGATGATAGGTCTCTTCCTCTATTTATAATATATGTCAAGTACAATACCAATGACCATAATACGCTTACTAATTCACACTTATTAATATAACTCTAACGCATAATAATAATGCTATATGACTAAATAACCACTAACGCTCCCCCTCAAGCTGGCGCGTGTTTATCATATGCTTCTAGCTTGTTACAAATGAATTTCACATGAGTACCTCCCAAGGCTTTAGTGAATAAATTGGCAAGCTGAAACTCAAACTTCATGTGGTTGTAATGAGCTTCTATACAAGTTTCTCCTGAATAAAGTGACAATCAATTTCAATGTGCTCTGTTTGCTTATGGAAGATTGGATTGGAGGCAATATGAATAGCAACTCATTTATCACCCACCAACTCCATAGGCTGAGAATGTGAAAAACCTAGTTCCTTCAACATGTTCTTCAACTTAACAGTTTACATGTAGTGTGTGCCATAGCCCTATACTTTGACTCAGCACTTGACTTGGCCGCCATAGTTTGTTTCTTACTTTTCCAAGGCACCAAATTATAATCGAAAAAGACACAGTAGCCAATTGTAGATCTTCGGTTGGAAGGCGACTTGGGCTAATCTGCATCTGTATATCCTTGAATATGAGTGTGGCCCCAATTCTGATATAAGAGACCTGTCCTTAGTGCACCTTTGCGATATCTCAAAATGCAAATTTTTGCATCCTAGTGACTTGTTCTTAGGGAATCGAGAAACTAGCTCACAACACTTGTTGCGAAGGATATATTTGGTTGAGTGACTATAAGATAATTCAATTTCCTAACAAGTCTTCGCTACCATCTTGGGTTAGGCAACAAATCACCCATATTTGTAGTGCCTTATTATTGGGATCCATGGGTGTATCAACAGGTTTGGATCCCAACATTCCCATCTCATCTAAAAGATCAAGACCATACTTCCTTTGTGACAAGACAGTTCTTGCACGAGATCTCGATAGTTCTATACCCAAGAAGTACTTCAATGGTCCAAAATCCTTTGTTTGAAACTTAATTTGTAGGAAATGCTTTAACCTTTAAATACCTTGATCACCATCATCAATAATCACAATATCATCCACATACACTATAAGCAGAATCCTTTTAGATGGAGTATGACGATAAAATTCAAAAATGATCTACTGTACACCGTTGAAGCCAAACTCAAGTATTATAGCATCGAAGCCCAAACCATGCCCTTGGATATTATTTTAAACCATATAGTGCCTTCTTGAGCTGACTCACTAAGCCTCACTCCCCTTAAGCAACAAACCTAGATGGTTACTCCATATAGACCTTCTTTTGAAGATCACCATGTAGGAAAACATTCTTCACGTCTAATTGGTGTAGATGCCAGTGATAGGTGGTGGCTAAGGAGATGAACAAACGTATTGAGGCGAGTTTGGTTACAGGGGAGAACGTGTCTGAATAGTCTAGGCTATACGCCAGAGTATATTCCTTAGCAACAAGGCGGGCCTTCAATGGAACCATCTAGATTAACCTTCACATTGTACACCCAATGACAACCAACCACAGACTTATCAGGAGGAAGACCTACCAAGTCCCAATTATCATTATCTTGTAGAGCATGCATCTCTTCTATCATTGTATTCCTCCACACAGAATGTGACAGAGCTTTAGAAATATATTTTGGAAGAGCAATATAGGACAAAGTACTAACAAAATAGTAATATGAGGGTAACAAGAAATCGAAACAAACAAAATTAGAGATTGATGTTGGGTACAACTCTGTTTACCTTTTCAAACAGCAATGGGCAAATCAACATCTTGGGAAATAGGATCATCTGATGAGGGAACTAAAGGCGTAGAAGTGGAAGCTAGAGAAGGCTCTCCTTACTTTAGTCGCCATGTGTATACCTGCAAATTGATGATCCAAGTGACAAGAAGGATTCAAACTGGATGAAGATGTTGGAGGATTGGGCACAAATATTAGGTTAGGATTTGGAAGACAAAGCAGAGGAAGTGACTCATTAAGGTCAATAGAACTCAAGGAAAGAGAGTAGTATGGAATAGACTCAAAAAAGGTGATATCAGTAGAGAAAGAATCAATTTAAAGTGGGGCTATAATATTGATATCCCTTTTGAGTATAGGAATACCCTAGAAAAATGCATTGATAGCACTAGGATCCAACTTGCTGTTCTTGAAGTTAATTGACGAACAAAAGACACAACCTAATATACGAGGAGGAAGGGAGAACAAAGAAGCCTTAGGGAAGATAATTGAATATGGGATTTTACCACCAAGAATAGAGGGTGTCATTTTATCAATGAGAGAGCAAGCAATGAGCACGACATCACTCCAAAAAACTTTGGGGACATTCATTTGATACAATAGAGTATGAGTGACTTCGAGAATATGTCTATTTTTTCTGTTTTGAAAATCCATTTTGTTGTGGAGTGGGGGCACAAGATGACTGATGGATCACACCAAAATTAGTCATATAGGTACTGAATTGGGTACTGAAGTAGGTACTGAAGTACTCCTAAGCATCATCACTACGAAGCATCTTGATTGGCATATCAAACTGAGTCTTTATTTGAGAATATAAGTCACAAAAGATATTAAACAACTTAGAACGATCTTTCATTAAGTACAACCAAGTCATCTTGTAGTGGTCATCAACAATGTAACAAAGCATTGAAACCCCAATTTCAGCGAGACATGATAATCGGACCCCAAACATTAGAATGGACGAGCATGAAAGGACTATCTGCCCGTTTATTGACTCGGGAAGCAAAGGTAACATAATGATTTTTTGCAAATTGACAGGACTCACACTCAAGACTAGACACAGAACTCGAGTTAGGAACTAGCTGTTTTAATTTGTCCAAGGACGGATGGCCAAGGCAGCAATGGATTTGAAGTGGTGTAATAGTGGCTGTGCAGGCAATGGGAGAAGACAGCGACTCAAACTGCACGTCCTATCCCAATTGTCTTCCTCGTCTTCAAATCTTGAATAATCACAGAATTAGGAAAGAAGGTTACAGAGCAATTTATTGCCTTCGTAAGCGTACTAACTGACATGAGATTGAAAGGAGACTAAAGTCAGAATAAAAAGAGATGGAGTAGGATTTACTATTCCTGTCCCTTTAACTGTAGTTGCAGACCCATCAGCAAAGGTAGCTTGAGGTATATTTTTAGGATATTGGAGGGCAGGAAAGAAGTTAGTTACACTTGTCTCATGGTTAGTAGCAGCAGAGTCAATAATCCAAGGACTAGTGGGAGTGATACCAGATGACATAAAAATTGTAGGATTACCTTTTGAGCAAAAGATGAAACGTGATGAGATGCTTGTTGGGATGTTTGATGCTGTTGGAACCTTGAATACTCTTCCTCAAATAGTTATAGTATGCTGTTCACCTGAACAAATGCCTGATGATGAAAACACACTTTTGGTATTTGAGGATCATGGTTTTAAATCGCGGTAGCGGGTAGCGTAACGTAACGGTAACAGGTGTAACGGGAAGCAGGAGTAGCGGATGTTACATAACGGGAAGCGGGTGTAACGGCCGTGAATATTTTTGAGGCACGCACAACCTTGTGCATATTAGCGTACTTGCATGTTTTAAGCTTTTGGCCATTCTTAGAAAGGGTTTTAGTGTATTTTGGACCCTTTAGTTCGAGTAACTAAGTTATTTGGTAAGGGCAACGAGTTTACATTTGTTTTAAACCATCATTGATAGAAAATTACGTGTGTGCACGTATTTATACTTCTCATTGTTCTTATCTGTGATAAATTCTTATGTGTGCTAAATGAATTAATAAAATAAAATACATTATACACTCCATTAATCTATTAGACACATAAGACATACGAATAATATAAATATAAAATAGTTAGAAAAGAAAGAAGGTTGAAGTTGAAAAATAAAGAACATAAATATCACATTACTAATATTATTAAAAAAAAAAATTCCTAACAAGTTAGTATTTTGAAATTGTTAATTAATGCATCTATTGTGAGTATTTAAAGAAAAAGTAAATTTTGTATCATTGTCATCCTCATTATAATCTTTTCCCCCTCTTGCCACTTGGAATATTGAGAATGATATATGAAAGAGAGAGAAAAAGTGAGAAGAAAAAGTAAAAAATAAAATATTTTTTTGGCGTAACAGTCTTGTAGCGGTTACGTAACGGCCGTAGCGGCCTTTATGTAATGGTCGCGGTCCGTAACGGCCGCTACGGCTGTGATTTTTCTTCCCACCGATTTTGCGGTGTGTAACGGTATCGGTTACCCAAAAAACCTTTACGTAACGGTGTTACGTAACGGTCGCGGCCTTTATTTAAAACCATGTTGAGGATGCCATCCCAACACACACACAACCTCAATACAGCAGCAAATAAAAAATGCACAGCGAACAAAATCTTCTTGGGATTCCAAAAGTGAACTTCTGGACCAACCGAAACAACCACAAGTGAATTTATAGACCACCTGAACCAAACACAAACGAGTCAACTGTTGATTCAACCACAAACAAGTCATCAACAAATAGACATAGCACTGCCACAATCCTACAAAATCAATGTATAAATGCTGCCACTGCTCCAAGAGACATAAACAATTGGACATAGCACTGCCACAGCTCTACAGAATCAATGTATAAATGCTGCTGTTGCTCCAAGAGACTTAAACACATCCTGAAGAAACTAACATGCAGCTCTAAGAGTACCAAACAGGCTCTATATAGTAAAACATCTGAAGTACACATAGAACAACATCCTCCTAGATTTCATGGGCACCATCCCAACACACAACGTTCAACAACCGGAGCAAACCACAAGCACACAATGAAGAAGAAAGATAAAAAACGAATCAAGAACATAGCATGACCATTGTTTCAGGCCTCAATGAACTCTTGTTGACCAACAGCTTCAGGCATTAGCAAGCAATCATTTCCGGAATACTGCGCATAAGCAACTTAAAAAGGGGATACCATTGGATGAAAAATGACAAACAACTTGGTATTATTGTGTGAGGAAGGATTCAAGACATTTGGGAGGAAACCGAAGCAAAATGGCTGCTTAAAACTGCTCATGTGCCAGCACGTGGGTCGGCACTGCCGGCTTTCCCCCAGCATGTGGGGGCCCATGGAGGATCCTCAGGCTATGAAATTTTCAGGTCTGGCAGATCAGCAGGTTCTGGGGCTTGCTCTGTGGTTAGTTTTGCAGAATATGAGGTATTTCTTGAGGTGTTGAAGAGAACAGCATCCAGGATTTTTCTGGCGACTGCAGCTTTTTCTGGCAACTGCTGAAGCTGCTCCCGGATTTTGGTGCTGCTGATGACCCTTCTACTGCAGCAGGTTGTGTGGTATTATGATGTCTAGGGTTTGATTTTGTGGCGGTCATGCAGTTAGGGTTAAAGTCGGATCTTGCTCTGATACCATGTTTGGTAAAATGAAAGACCTAACTTCAATGATAGTTCTCTTCCTTTATTTATAATATATGTTAAGTATTGTTGGAGATGTGATTCATATTTGAGTGGAACGCATGCACTGGGGAAAGCTTAGTGATGCAAAAGAACAAGGAGGCTGGTTGCAGGATCAAACCGTCGACCATTTTAGAGACAATTTGCTCTTAGTATCAAATCGTCGACGGTTTCAGACTGCAAGACTCAGCTCTCGGCATTAAACCGTCTACAATTTCGTTCGGCACAGGTCACAGAATTTGAAATTGGTGATCAATAGATTGGGGGGATTGGATGATTTTCCTCCGGGGATTGGTACAGGGATGATTTAGATGTGTTCTAAGGTTCTTGTACGCTTAGGGTTCGTATTCTATCAATATTTGTAACCCTAAAATGTAAGCTTGACATTGTGATAGTGAGAATTCATTCGCTGCCCCCGTGGACGTATGCACATTTCCGAACCATGTAAATCTTGTGTCTTTGATTATTGATTCTCTTTGCGAGTGATTGCTTGTTCCGTATTGTTCATCATTGAGTGCTTGCATTGCTTGTTCTGGGATTGATTCGAGTTTGTGAGGTCTTCCACTGCGCATTCGCATAAACAAATTGGTATCAGAGCTATTGGTTGCAATGGCTGGGATCTCTTCGGTGAAGTTCGATGTTAATAAGTTTGATGGAACGGGAAATTTCGGACATTGGAAGAGGAGGGTTGAGGACTTGCTGGTGCAGCAAGGTATGGTGAAGGCACTATACGGAAAGAAGCCACAAGACATGGATGACACGAGTTGGAAGGAGCTGGAAGTGAAAGCTATGTCCACTATCAGGCATTGTTTGGTCGATGATGTGATGTATCACGTCATGGATGAGGAATTTCCAGTAGTGGTTTGGCTGAAACTGGAAAGCTGGTACATGTTCAAGTCATTGACGAACAAGTTGTATCTTAAGCAAAAAATATATTGGCTTAAGATGACAGATGGTTCGGACTTGACACAGCCCATCAACACATTCAATCTGATCATTAGTGATCTGAAGTGAGTTAATATGAACTTCGAGGAGGAAGACAAAGCGTTGATGCTACTCAATTCCCTACCGACGTCTCCTACATATGAGAATCTGGTTACAACTCTGACATGGGGGAAAGAAACCCTGGAGTTGTAGGATATCACGAGTGCATTGCTGGGGTTCCATTAAAGGAAGAAGGCCAGCGATGAGAGTTCACATGGTGAAGGGCTCGTGGCGAAGGGGAATCAGGATCGATCCACCTCGAAACTTGCTCCTCCCAGGGTCCTGATTCCCCTTCACCACGAGCCCTTCACCATGTGAACTCTCATCATTGGCTTTTGGAATAGTAACATGCTCCGGGAAGAGGAAGGACGTGTGGTGTTTTAAGTGCGGGAAAAAGGTGCATATAAAACTCGATTGTTTGGAAAGGATGCAGGGGAATGCTGAAAGCAAAGAAGGGTCATCAAACACGGCGAATGTAGTAGAAGAAGGAGACATTGAGAGCGTTTACGGTGATATGCTCTCGGTTTCATCTGGGTCGGATGAGTTTGCAGATTCTTGGATCTTGGACTCAACTGGTGTTCTTATCATATGACACCCAACAAGGATTGTGTTCTAAAATTCCTTTAGTATCTCGTGTTGTCATCTTTCATCGATTTCACCTTTCCCGTTACTTTGTTATTTTGAGTCAACATATACCTATCAACTTTTTTTTTTCATCTTTAGATGGATAATAAGTGGTTCTAGATTCATATCCTTCTTAATATGCATCAATGTACCCTTCATCTCGTTTTAGGATAATTACAGTTTATCAATTATGAAGGCTTTATGGAACACATCATTTACGTTTATTCCTTCTACCAACATGTGTAATCTTAAAAGTCATAAATTAATATGAGCATCGATACAATATTATATAAATTAATATGAACATATTCTGTTTGACTGTTTGCTTGGCTCCAAACATTAATAAAATAATAAATAAATAAAATGAGGCATTGATGGCCGGGCCCCACTCCCTTTCCTTCCATTTATGGAATCCTTTTGGACCTTTTAAAACCACGTGTGCACCTTATTCACATGGTGGGAGTGGTGGGACCCTTCTCTCTCTCTCTCTCTGCAATTACTTTTTTATGTTAAGTATTTTTATAATCTCATTAATTAATTAATCATTAAATATCGACCTTATCAAGCTCCCAAAATCGACCTACCTCCAGGGGTGGCAAAACGGGTTAACGGACCGGCATTAATTTGGTGCATAGTGACTGAGAAGGTTTCAAGGATCTAGTTGGTTGTGCTTCATTGGCTTGGCCTTCATCATATCTAGATCTTCCTTTAGGGACTAACCCTATGTCTGTTGCCTTTTGGGACTAAGTGATTGAGGGAGTAGGAAAGAGATTGGAAGGGTGGAAGAGGGCTTACTTATCATTTGGGGAACATCTTACTCTCATGAGCGCTTCTCTTTCTAACATTCCAATTTTAATCCCTTTTTAGAGTTCCCATGAGTGACGAGGTTTTTGGAGAGGATTATGATGGAATTTCTAGGTGGAATAAGAGGGATCATTTTGTTAGTTGGGATGTGGTTAGGACTTAGGAGACCTAAGTCACCGGGGGGGGGGGGGGGGGGGTGGTGGTGGTGGTGGTTTGGGCTTGGTAACGTGTTATCTAAAAATACCTCTTCAATTGAAAATGGATGTGGAGGTTCACCCTGGAGGCTAACTCCCTATAGTACCAAGTTATTAGAAGTATGGACTTCATCAGAATGGGTGGGATATTGGAGGAAATGACAATGTTTCTCATAGTCCCTGACAGTTTGTTTTCCAGGTTGCTTGTTTGGTCTTTTCTATAACTCAGTTTAAAGTGGGTAATGGTAGTATGATTCGGTTTTGGGAGGATATTCAGGTGGGGAGGCTTTGCTAGAGCTGTTTGGCACCTCATCTTTTTACATTATCCATGATTCATAATGCACCAATCACAACATTTTTCTTTTCAGATGGGGGCTCTCTTTCTTGGGACTTCATGTCTTTAGCAGTTTTAATGAAAGAGGGGTTGATGAGCTTACTTCTTTATTGAGTGTGTTGGATTTTTTTATTCCTCAAACAAAGGGAGATGTTCAGATCCTTTTTTTCTCAATATTTCTTTGCTCATATTTTGAAACCTTCAACTTTGAATACTTCCCTTTGTATCATGTCGCTTGGAAGGCAAATGTACCTTTTAAGACCTGGGTTTTCATTTGACCCTGACTCTTAAAAGGATTAACACGAATGACTTAAGGGGGCCTTACAAGGCAACCCATTCAGATGCATGTATATTTTTATGCAAGTCTAATGAGACTAGTGTGCACCTTTTTCTTCATTGTTGGGTGGCAAGATAAGTTTGGAATGCTCTTTTCCCTTGTTTTGGTGAAGCATGAGAGGCTCTGCAAAATGTCTATGATTTCTTATTAGCATGGTTTTAAATAACGGCTGCGACCGTTACATAATGGCCTTATGTAACAATTTTTGGGTTACCGATACCGTTACATACCGCGAAATCGCTAAGAAGAAAAATCACAGCTGTAGTGACCGTTGCAGACCGTGACCATTACGTAAAGGCCGCTACGGCTGTTACGTAACCACTACATGACTGTTACACCAAAAAAATATTTTATTTTTTACTTTTTTCCTCTCTTTCATAAATTATTTTCAATATACCATGTGGCGAGAGGGGGAAAAGATTATAATGAGGATGAGAATGATACAAAATTTACTATTTCTTTAAATACTCACAAGAGATGCATTAATTAACAATTTGAAAATACTAAATTGTCAGGAAAATATTTTATTTTGATAATATTAATAATGTGATATTTATGTTCTATATTTTTCAACTACAACCTTCTTTCTTTTCTGGCTATTTTATATTTTTATTATTCGTATGTCTTATGTGTCTAATAGGTTAATGGAGTGTATAATGTATTTTGTTTTATTAATTAATTTAGCACACATACGAATTTATCACAGATAAGAACAATGAGAAGCATAAATACGCACACACACGTAATTTTTCTATCAATGGTGGTTTAAAACAAATGTAAACTTGTTTCCTTTACCAATTAATTTAGTTACTCAAACTAAAGGATCCAAAATACACTAAAACTCTTTCTAAGAAGGGCTAAAAGCTTAAAACATGTAAGTACGCTAATATGCACAAGGTTGTGCGTGCTTCAAAAAAATTCACGGCCGTTACACCCACTTCCCGTTATGTAACATCCGCTACTCCCGCTTCCCGTTACACCCGTTACCATTACGTTACGCTGCCCGCTACAGCGATTTAATACCATGCTTGTTAGTGAGATTTTGAGGTTTTTGGAGAAATAATTGAGGGAGAGCTTTATTGACTTTTGCAGTGTTTGCCGTTTTTTGGACTCTATGGCTCCATTGGCCCAAATGGAATTCAAGAATTTTCAAGGCTCAGATAACTTCTCCACCTTTGCTGTGGGATAGAGCTACCTTTCTTGCTTCTTTCTAGGCACATTCATTTGGGATTTTTGGGGGGATGCTGCCTTCCAGTCTTCAAAAGGATTCAATTGGAGTTCAGTGTGATTGTACTTCGCTGAATTGTGGAGGATGTCTTATCCTCCATATACTGCACTCCTGTTCATATTGCAATGAATTTTTTTTTTTTATCTGTAAAACGTAGTCTCTTATAGACTAGTGCACCTATGGGTAGAGGTTATTAAATTAACATTAAAGGTTGCGGGAGGGAGAGTGGTAGACCTAGAATAACTTATGGTTGAAGTAAGACTCACAAAGAAAGTCTAAATGTTTGAAGCGCCTTTTTTTGTTTTCTTTCTGCTTTGGGTCTCTATTATAGAAAAAGTGTGTCAAGAATTGGTCCTTTGTTCATTTTAAAATACCCTTGTGACAAAGGAACATGTTAAACGAAGTCTTCTAGGGAGCTTGAGCAAACTAGAAAGCAGCTGTATTTGACTTGTTCCCTGAACCTACTTTGGTAGTTTTCTATCTGATACAACTAGTTACTAATATCTTAAAGTTTATTTGATATAGGATTGTTGTAATAACAGTTGGCTCCAGATAGCACTATTGACATTTTAGAATTTTTGTTATGTGTTATGCTTCTACTTAATGTATCCAATTCACATCAATATTTAAAGTCCATTCTTTAGGTAATAAATTTCTCTCCAATGTTGCTTAAAATGTTGTTTCAGTACTTTGTGGAGGCTGGAGCAATTGCTGTGAGACGTGTTCGGAAAGAGGACCTACGCCATGTTGCTAAGGCTACAGGGGCCACATTGGTATATATATCTTAGTCTCGATATGCTTTTGAAACTTAGCTGTGATGTTTTTTGTGATTTTGTTTGCATGAAATTGAAGGTTGTATATATAGCTGCTGGGTGGAAAACAGGCTCTAAGATATTGCTCCTGCATGCTATAAGCTATGCTTGTGCATCTTTTAGATCCTCTTGAATGTTGACGCTAAATATTTAAAGCAGGAAGGGTATTGGATTTGCTGGTTTGATGTTGTATTGGTTGACAACCAGGATGCTATTTTTTAAGTTTGCATTAGCTTCTCATTTATGAAGTAGAGTGATGACAGAATGTGCACTCTTCCCTGTAAACTTTGGCCGGTGGATGAGACTGTTGGACAACGAATTTCTTAGACACTGAAGACATGCATAAACACTTGCACATGCTACAGTTTCACACGTCTCCAATTTATGTAAGATTATCTGGGACTTAGCTTAGCTATATGAATCTAGTCTCCATTTCAATAAGCTTAAAGAATTTACTTTTCCCAAATGCAATTGGTCTTAATTTTATTGGCAAATCTGAATCTCCATCCTGATGGACCATTCTCTGCTCAGTTTCCCTCAGTGCAATGTTTGGGCTGTGAATATTTTTTGAAACTAGAAAAAGGTGGGGGTGGAGGTTTACTTGCACCTTCATTTCGTGACTGACTTGGAATTACTTGTGATTTCTCTTTATCCTTTATTTATTCAAGTTTGTGTATCTTGGAATTACTTGTGTTTTCTTTTTATCCTTTATTTATTCAAATTTGTGTATATTGTAGTTTGTGTGTGTGTGTGTGTGTGTGTGTGTTTCTGATGCTCTGTTCTAAATAATTTGAGCAGTCTACCCAAGTTATCCTTTTTATCTCAGTACGCATTGATTGGTTTGCAGGTCTCAACATTTGCTGATATGGAAGGCGAGGAAACATTTGATTCATCCCTTCTTGGATCTGCAGATGAAGTTGTCGAGGAGCGCATTGCTGATGATGATGTGATTATGATAAAAGGGACAAAAACTTCAAGTGCGGTATGTGGTGTTTTAGTTAAAGTCTTGGAATGTGCTACTTATATACTCTGGGGATTTAAATGTTATGAATTTTGGGTTCTTGTAAAATACCTATCTCTGGTAGACATATCATCAACACAAGTGAAGAAGGCACATGCTAGATCTCTATTAAAGCAGTATTTAAAGGAGTTGCTCAAATTGCAATTTAAAGATGCATAACTGAAGTGTACTTTAAATAGTGCTGAGTCATGTATGGAAACTTTATGAAAATATCTGATTCTTATTTCATATTTTTTAGGTCTCTTTGATCCTTAGAGGTGCCAATGATTATGTGCTCGATGAGATGGAGAGAGCCTTGCATGATGCATTATCTATTGTCAAGAGGACACTGGAATCCAATTTGGTAAATATGACCGCGCTTTTAACTACTTTGGAGTGCATTTTAAGTTTATATTTATTCTTGTTATTCTAAGTTTGTGGCTCCTTCTAAGAAGCTAGGTTCTTAAAACATAATGTTTTGTTTAGTTCTATGAACCTTGAATATAATCTGGGTCTTCTTAGAATAAACTAATAACTTAAAATTTTTTCGTTTCTTTTTGAATATCAATCCATTGTGTTCATCATTTATTGTCATTTTTTGTTATGCTGCTTCATCTGTGAGGTGGATTTTCTTATCACTTTTATATTTAGCAAGGAATCATTTAATTTATTTCTTAAAAGAGAGTTTCCTGTGGTTTATATTCATGATTCCATGGATGTTCTGTTTGGGATTCTCTTGATATCCTGCATCTTCTCTTCTTATTGGCTGTGTTTGTCCCTTTCTTGCCCCTTTTTCCATATTTTAAAATTATTTTCAACAAATTTAGCGTCGTTCTATTGTGAGTTATTATGGTTGACTATTGCTGGTATATAATCTCTATACGAAATGCCGACATGGATAGAAAAAGAGTGGTTTGAATAGGATCAATCAGTGTTTGAAGTGTGTTTTTGAAGCATGCCTTGAGGCACGCATTGGTGCATTTTCAGCCATAAACACGTCAAGACATACTCCCAAATGCAAATTTCCTTTTAGGGGCATGCCTTTTGGGTTTGCGTGTACACCTTAGTCGAAAATGCTCGCCTTTTAAACCTTAACACCTAAGGCAAATGCCTTTTAGTACCCATATTTTAACTTATATTTGAAAATATAAAAAGTATTAGAAATTAAGAATTAGGGCACAAATGCCCCTCTCCATTCGTGTGAGACTGCTCTTTATGTTTGACAAGGCAGTTTCTTCGACTGGACCATTGATCTTTTCCAGAAATACTTCTCTGGCGAGACTGCTCCTCTGAATGGACCATCGTCTCCCTCTCTCTCTCTCTCTCTCTCTCTCTCTCTCATGGGTCTTTGAGAATCTCTCTCTTGCCCCTATGGGTCTATGAGAATCTCTCTCTCACCCCTATGGGTCTTCGAGAATCTCTCTCTCTCGCCCCTATGGGTCTTCATGAATCTCTCTCTCTCTCTCTCCCTCCCTCTCTCTCCCTCAGGGCTCTCAACATCTCTTCTCGAGGTTCATGGAAATCCCAACTGAACTTTGAAGTTTGAAGCAAGGCGAGTCTTGGTACAAAAGGTGACTCTCTTTGAGTTTGACTGGAAGTGAGGTGTGCCCTCTTGGTCCAGTAGGCTGCTATCCTCTCTTTGACCTTGATTTTGTAATGTTTATTTAAAAGCTAAAACTTTGAACTACGAAAATTGTTTAGAATTTTGTAATTTTATGAATTATGCTTATCATTTACATGTTTTATTTGAGTTCATGAGCTAAAAATGGGCCCTATATAGGATTTAAGAATTATGTTTTATTTTTTTGTTATTGTTCTAAATTTTTCTACTATACATAAATTTATTTTCTTTATTAATTAATTAAAAGTACAGTTCCAAAAAGCTTACACCTCAATAGCTTGAGGTTTGCATGCTGCCTCACTGGGGTAAAATGCCTCACCTTACGCCTTCACTGTTTAAAAGCTGGAATCAACTAACATCAACGAAAACATTGTTAAAATATGCCACCAATGGACTAATATAGTGTTTGCATTCCACATGGAAGTGATGTTTATGGATGATTTCCATGGGATATTATCCCAATATTGGAGTGATCAACTAGGTTACCAATATGATGATAAGACTGCAGGCACAAAGCAAGCCCAAGCTAGGAACTTGGGTATTTGGCAGAGATGCATTGGCTTGAAATGGGAAAATGACATGGAGAGAACTTTGTGTATGTCTTCCCCTATTGTGTCTATCGCGAGCTCAAGCTCTTCCATGGTTTTGTCCCTTTGGTTATTACTCAAACTAGCAATGAGGCATCTATCAATATTGCAAATTATCAATCTGATAGTGTCAAGTAAAGCAAAAAAGATCGGTTTATTAAGTTTTTATTATGCAGTGCTGGTGTCTGGGTATGTTTCTAACCTTTTTGATGCAGTCATTAAATCCTGTCTTAACCAAGATACACTTGTTTTGAGATTTTATTTACAAAATTATAATGATTTCATTTTCTTGTGTTGTATGAACAAACTCTCATTGCTGGGAATGCGATACACAAAAAATGTGTGGTCTTTGTTTGCAGCATTTGATGGATCTAGTTTTGGCATTTTCCTAGATCAAATATAAAAAAAAAATTGAACTTATTTGAGTGCCAGTCTATTCTCACTGTTTGCTTTGGACAGCTTGCCTTTGTTTTCTCCCACTTTTTTCAACTAATGGAAGTAGAAAAAGAAATGGAAAATTTTCGACGACGTTTATTGGCCATGTCTTCAACCATCAGCTTTGCTTGTGTACGCTCACTGTCATTGTGAATTCTGGCATTGCAGGTGGTAGCAGGTGGAGGTGCAGTGGAGGCTGCCTTATCTGTGTATTTGGAGTACCTTGCAACAACTCTAGGATCTCGAGAGCAGTTAGCGATTGCTGAGTTTGCTGAATCTTTATTAATAATACCAAAGGTATTGTCCAACTTCATGAGATACAAGCTTTTCAAGATTTTTAATGTGAGTGATTGTGATGAATATCTGGTACAGGTGCTTGCTGTCAATGCTGCAAAAGATGCAACTGAGTTGGTTGCAAAATTAAGGGCTTACCACCACACTGCTCAAACCAAGGCAAATAAGCAGCATTTATCAAGGTATTACTGTTGCTGCTTTAGTATATTTTATTACCATTTCTCGTAATTGGGTTTCTTTGAAAAATCTTTTGGATGAGTTTATTTTTAGATTAGATCTGCAATATTTTAATATTTTATTTCCTCAATTAATTTTATAATTTTTTATTTGTGTGGATTTACAAACAACTGCAGTTTTCCACACATGCTGATTTTGAGTCCAATGGTTATAGCCATTCTATTTCCACTATTTATAGTTTGTTTGCTTTACGGTTGGGTCAAGTTTGAGCATTTATCCAAATGGTTGCCCATATGATGGTATCTGCCAACCATATACTAGGTGGTGCAACATGATATAACTCGTCCTGGCAACATCAATGGATAAAATTATTCATGTGTGCCAAGAACAGTTACAAGAATCAGCAACAGCTGTCATCTCCCCCACATTGAAGTGAAAAAACACAGAAAAAAAAAAGAAAAAGAAAAAGAAAAGAAGAAGAAATACAAAAATCAACTATTGTCCTCAAAATATACAGTGGATGCCTTACATTATCCTCTTCTGAGGTCTAACATGATTCCTGTGGTATGATTTAAATTCGGACAGGTATATACACTTTGTAGTTACTAGGAAAATGATGGAATGAAAGAATCCCAATGATCTCTTTGGTCATCACCTTCAGTTGCACTCGCTTCACCTCCAAGTCCAAAATCTTTATTCAAATTCTCCCCCTAAATATTTTTTTCAACCGCACCATCCCCTAAAGATGGTTCAGTTCATGCGCTAAGCTTATCAAACTTGTAGTTCTGAAGAGTACTGCTTTTATGAATCAGAAAGCTTTCTTCATGCTGGTATGTTTGAGGTTGCTTAATCACAGAAAATTGCTATTATTCCTTAAAAATCTTGTCTTGCATCCCTTTATAGCAATGAAGGAGTTGGGTGCCAGAACCAGAGTCCACCATTTCCATGAAATCATGGTTAATGCTTTATAATGGATAACCATTGACTGGCAGAGGCCAGTTTCAGATATTAGTGGGCTGACTAATTTTTTGTTCAGTCATCTGCCCAGGTATAGCCCATGCCCTGGTGGTTGTTTGCTTGCTTAATGCATGTCCCTTGGGCAGTCATCATGGGCCTGGCTAAAAATGATCTTCTTTTGGGATGTGGGCAGGGCCTATCATTTTTGCACTATGGCCATTTAGATGTGAGATCATCTTTTAAAAGACAAAGGTGTAAGGCGAGATGTTTTAACCCTTAAGAGTTGAGGCATAAGCCTTAAGGCATTGTCGCGTAAACCTTTTGAGAAATTTATTTTTAGATAAAAATATGTAAATAAATTACATATATTTTTTAAAAAAAGAAAAATTAAGAAAATAAAAAATATAATGTAAAAAAAAATCAGATATAATTTGCAAACTATTCGTTGGCCGTTCAAAAATTAAATTGAATTCATTATGTAAATCTCTAAATCGTGACAAGAGATAGCCATATCGTACAAGGTTCAAATTATTTTAACGTTACAAGGTTCAAATTATTTTCAATGTCTAAGATACAACTTAATTATTTTGAGAAGGTTAAGGTTCAAGGGTTTTAGAAATCAATTCATATTATGTCATTCCTTTTATATAAACGTAGAGTTAAAATTTTCCAGCCAAATCTAACTTGAGAATCACACACCCAAAATGCCGAAGCCTCAACTAAAAAGGCACACAAGGTATACCTTTTGTAGCCTCTAGGCATAATGGGTTAGCCTTTTTGGGATTTGGTATTTTAGATTGAGCCTCAAGGCATTTTAGGCATGCCTTGCCTCAAGGTCAGTCTCGATTGAGCCTTTTAAAACATTGAAGTGATGTGAGTATAAATGTTTGTGTTTTTATGTAGTTGCCAACTGGTCAAATCATCTATGAACCACAATGAATCTGGCTATTAAACAATTAATGATGACTCTTAATGTTGCATATTATATGGTGGCTGGCTTCAATTTTTGGTAACTGGGGTGCTGTTTAGTAAGCCTATTTTTTGACCTGATCAAGCAAACATGTTAGACATCGTAGCCCTTGGAGTATATACGTGTGCCTCGCAGCAGATATACAATGTAGAGTTAGAAGGGGGGGGGGGGGGGGTGAATGGCTCTTTTCACGTATTAAAAATTTCTCTCTACAAAACAATAGTCTTGGTAAGATGGCAAACAATTATATCACAATGTACTAAATATAAATCATGCACAAAACAAATAGTAAAATAAAGAGCAGGGAGAGAAAAACTTAACATCGGGTTTTAACGTGGTTCGGCACCAAGCCTACGTCCACGCCTTAGCACCAAGCCAAGCATTCCACAATCCACTATACGATCTCCTTCACCAGCGGAGAAGCCTTACAACTAGGAAACAAATCCCTACCGCTCTCACCAAGAGCCATAAGGATCACTAAGATGCCTTGCAAGTTCGGTTCACAAAGAATCTTTACAATAAGATGGGTATATAAATGATGTTCCTCAAAGAGCTGATTGCAAATACAAGTCAAACCTCACAAAACTCTCTCAAAGATTGAATTAAACAAGATAAATGAGAAAGAGAGAATTTGAGCACTTGTGAATGAATAAACAAATATGCAAAGTGCCTAGGTTTTGGATTCAAAGATATTTTTCACTATTTGCTTGTATAAATGATCAAAACCATCCTAAACAAGTCTATGAATTTGCTTTTATAGCCAAAAAGCCCTTATAGCCGTTAACTAGCCTTTGGGAGCAACTCCCAAACAAAATAGCCGTTTTCTAATAGTTACAGTGCTGGGCACGAGGCCATTGGTCGAACATTCACTTTCTTTGGTCGACCATTCACCCAATGGTCGACCATTGCCCTGCACTGGTCGACCATTCACCTGGTTTGTGAGGAAAAATAGCTACTGGAATTGCTGGTCGACCATTCCCCTGTTCTGGTCGACCATAGCCCTGAATCAGAAAAAGTCATCAACATAAAAGTTGTGGGATTTTTTCTTAGCTTTCCATAGACACCAAGATCGTCCTTTTTGGACTCTTCTAGCAAAAGTTATGTCCAAAATACCGAAAGGTGTCTAGGACTCAAGGCTGCACTACGTTAGTTGACGATTGCTCTATTTTTTCTTTGACAAAAAGCCTTTTAATGATTTAAAATATTCTTGGACAAAATTATATGAAATGTATTAAGTCTAATGAAGATTAAAACTTGTCCAAGAGAGTTTTCTTTTGAATATAAGATATCTTGTTTATGAAAACACATTTGAAAGCTCGTTTCAATATCTTATATGTCAATATGTCCTTCAATGAAAAATATGCTTGACTTCTTGAAGTTTTTGGACAAAAGACTTGTTTTGATAAAATTGGGACTAAGTATGTAAATGTTTGTAAAAGCAAGATGTTGAAAACTTGTCCTTTTGAAAAACAAATTTGAGTTTAGGATTCTTTTAACAAACTCTTTGATTTTAACTTTGAAAACTATGATTTGAGTTTGTGACTTTTAGTGCAATCCTATAAACTCAAGTGTCCTAGTATGCATGCATTGACTCAACTCTTGCTTAGAAATTATGCAGAAACAAAATGCAAGAGTTACAACAAGTTCCTATCACACACAACCCTTATTACAAATATTTCAATTATGAAGCTTCCATCGGTTGTGCTTGGGTTCATTCGAGTACTTGACCTTTTGATCTTTCCTACTTCGATCGTCAACTCGGTCCAATCTTCGCATTCGATCCAGTACTTCATGAATGTGTCTCACTTGTACCTGTACTAAGCATAATCTGCAAAGATAGAAGACAGTAGGAACAACAAGTAGGTTAATATCATCAAAACACAATAAGCCATGATAATGTAGTCATCAAGGCTAACATTCTCCTCCTTTTTGATGATGTCTAACCTATTAAGAATTTTACTTAATCTTTGCATTTGTATTTATACTAACCATGGCTTGATATGCAAAGATAAGCTTACCTAGAACCACTAATGGGTTGTTATCATCAAAACAAGACAATTAAGCTCATGTAGCCTCTAAAGCTAACATTCTCCCCATTTTTGATGATGGCAAACCATTGGTGTTCTCCTATGGGGTATAATTTAAAGCTTCCCCTTAATTTATCCATATTCTAGATTGAGACTAAAATATGCTCCCCCTTACTATATGCATATCTATAATTTGCTCCCTCTTACTTTATGCATATAAGGTTGAACTATATTTTTTCATATCTATTAGAGCTTTAAACATGCACACCATAAAATAGAAAGTTCATTTAAGATAAGGCAAGTAATAAGCAAGTTGAACTTTCATTCAACCATATGCATTCTACCCCACGTGCATTTCACTTCTCCCCCACACATCTTGTTCCTAACAAAGAACACCAAATAACATTCTCTTAACAAAGAGGACACCAAACTATCTTCTCTCCCTTTGATCATCATCAAAAAGAGAGGCAAAAGTTCATTTTACCAAAGAAGGATTTTCCCCCCTTAATCTAAAGATATCATGGTGGTGAGGCGAGTGTGTGCTAGATACATATGCCAAAAAAAAATTTGCTAAACCATAACACTTGAAAAACCAAGAATGGCTTTCTTGCAAAAACTTGAATGATGATGTCTATGAATTATACCATATGATGTAGATCAATCATTTAATGCAAATTTTCCAGAAGTTGTTATGATTAGCTTTCATTAAAGCTCAAGTCAATGTATGAGATATGTTTTGCAATGCTTGAAATCTACTATATATCCAAGCAAGAGCATATATCATCAAAACACATCATAGCATGCTTTTAAAAAAAATCAAAACCTTAGAAATTCACAAGAGAAAATAAGGTTTTTCCAATTACCAAGCTTGGAGCACATGCTATTTCATCCCATAAAGCAATAGGCAATATTTTCAAAAAGGAACCAATTTATAAGATATACACACAATTTAAAGCATCACATTGGTTTTATCATTTGAACTTATCAATATTGGCATAAGAAAATTTCCAGCAAAATAATTTGAACAAAATACAAAAACTGGAATTTTCACATTTTGAGCTCAATCCTAAAAATAAGTGTTTTTAATTTAGCACAACATAAATTCTCTTGGTCAACACTTACTCTGTTTCACCTAGGTTTCTTCCTAAATCCTATTTTCTAATCCTAGGTCCTAAGGAAACAATTCAAGGAATTGATGTGATTCCTTTTGGTACCCATTCCTCCTTGGGTGCCAAGGGGTTTTTCTTCACTACCCATTCCATTTTCCTTGCTTTACCTCTTTCTCCTCTATAAGGGCAAAAATATCTAATATGATGCTTTCTTTCACAATATAAACAAATTTTATTTTCGTGTGAGGGTCTTGACTTATTTGCACTATTTTTGTTTGTTGAGGCATACCCATGTGATTTATAAGAGGTTTTCAAATTCTTTTTGAAAAAGTTGTTTCTTTTAGCTCCTAAGAATTTATTTGAATTTTCTTTCCCTCTTGTGATTTTGCCATGATCCTCTTTTTTCTTTTTCATGATAGAATTTTCTTTCACAATATTTGCCATTTGATTTTTCAAAATCCCTATCTCTACTTGAAAAGATCCATGGTATTTTTGAGCATTTGAAACAAGCTCTTCATTTTTATTTTTCAAAGAGTTATTTTCTTCTTTTAAGATAGAACAAAGATAAGGTTCCTTACCCTTATATTTTGACAATTTTCCTTCCAAATTTTCTATCTTTTCTTTCAAAGTTTCATTCTCTTTTTGAGAATTTTAGATAAGGTCCTCATCTTCTTAAAAGAATTGTTTTCTTTTATCAATGAGGATTCCCTATATTTAAACATGGCAAGATCTTTCTCAAAAAATTTGTTCCTCCTTTTTGATGAAATAAGATTATCATACAATTTAGCACAAGTTTTTGCTAATTCATCATAAGGAGTATATTCATCATCATCTTCTGAATTGATTTCTTCTAGTTCGTTTGCTACGAAGCAAAGTGCTTCTCCTAGTGTGTCTCGATGAATAGCACTAGATAAATCTAAGGTGAGGTCATTTTCTTTCCTAGGCTCTTCATGGGTGCTTTGAAGCATATCCTATATTTCTTTTGCAGTTTCACATCCACAAACAATCATTCAAGGCACAATAAAGAAAATGTTTTGCTTTAAAATTGAGCTCTACTAACCTTATTTCGCTTATTGATAGCTCCTTTATTTCTTTTGGTTCCCTTTCTTCATTTTTGAAGATGTAGTCTCCTTTGGAGATGATTTTCTGTAATTCCAAGTTGTAGGATTGAATGAAGATGGCCATTTTATTTTTCCATACTGGATAGTTGGAGCTGTTGAACAATGAGGGTCTTGCCACAGATTGTCCTTGGGAGGAGGTACTCGCCAAATACTCCATTTGATCTTTACACTCTGGATTTTACACCGTTAAATGCAAGCGTCTGGCTCTGATACCACTTGTTAGACGTCGTAGCCTGTGGAGTATATACGTGTGCCCCGCAACAGATATACAATGTAGAGTCAAAGGGGGGGTGAATGACTTTTTTCGCATATTAAAAATTTCGCTCTACAAAACAATAGTCTTGGCAAGATGGCAAGCAATTATATCGCAATATACAAAATATAAATCATGCACAAGACAAATAGTAAAATAAAGAGTAGGGAGAGAAAAGCTTAACACCGGGTTTTAATGTGGTTCGACACCAAGCCTATGTCCACGCCTTAGCACCAAGTCAAGGATTCCACATTCTACTATACGATCTCCTTCACCGGTGGAGAAGCCTTACAATTCGGAAACAAATCCCTATCGCGCTCACCAAGAGCCACAAGGATCACCAAGATCAAGATGCCTTGCAAGTTCGGTTCACAAAGAATCTTTACCATAAGATGGGTATACAAATGATGCTCCTCAAAGAGCTGATTGCAAATACAAATCAAGCCTCACGAAACTCTCTCAAGGATTGAATCAAACAAGATAAATGAGAAAGAGAGAATTTGAGCACTTGTGAATGAATAAACAAATATGCAAAGTGCCTAGGTTTTGGATTCAAAGATATTTTTCACTATATGCTTGTATAAATGATCAAAACCATCCTAAACAAGTCTATGGACTTGTTTTTATAGCCAAAAAGCCCTTATAGCCGTTAACTAGCCTTTGGGAGCAACTCCCAAACAAAATAGCCTTTTTCTAACAGTTACAACGCTGGGCACGAGGCCACTGGTCAAACATTCACTTTCTTTGGTCGACCATTCACCCAATGGTCGACCATTGCCCTACACTGGTCGACCATTCACCTGGTTTGTGAGGAAAATTAGCTATTGGAATTGCTGGTCGACCATTCCCCTGTTCTGGTCAACCGTAGCCTTGAATCAGAAAAAGTCATCAACATAAAAGTTGTGAGATTTTTTCTTAGCTTTCCATAGACACCAAGATCATCCTTTTGGACTCTTCTAGCAAAAGCTATGTCCAAAATACCGAAGGGTGTCAAGGATGCACTACGTTAGTCGACGATTGCTCTATTTTTTCTTTGACAAAAAGCCTTTTAATGATTTAAAACATTCTTGGACAAAATTATATGAAATATATTAATTCTAATGAAGATTAAAACTTGTCCAAGAGAGTTGCCTTTGAATATAAGATATCTTGTTTATGAACACACATTTGAAAGCTCGTTTCGATATCTTATATGTCAATGTCCTTTAATGAAAAATATGCTTGACTTCTTGAAGCTTTTGGACAAAAGACTCGTTTTGATAAAACTGGGACTAAGTATGTAAATGTTTGTAAAAGCAAGATGTTGAAAACTTGTCCCTTTGAAAAACATATTTGTGTTTAGGATTCTTTTAACAAACTCTTTGATTTTAACTTTGAAAACTATAAATTGAGTTTGTGACTTTTAGTGCAATCCTATAAACTCAAGTGTCCTAGTATGCATGCATTGGCTCAACTCTTGCTTAGAAATTATGTAGAAACAAAACGCAAGAGTTACAACAAGTTCCTATCACACACAATCCTTATTACAAATAATTCAATGATAAAGCTTCATCAGTTGTGCTTGGGTTGATCCGAGTACGTGACCTTTGGATCTTTCCTACTTTGATCATCAACTCGGTCCAATCTTTGCCTTCGATCCAGTACTTTGTGAATGTGTCACTTGTACCTGTACTAAGCATAATCTGTAAAGATGGAAGACACTAGGAACAACAAGTAGGTTAATATCATCAAAACACAATAAGCCATGATAGTGTAGCCATCAAGGCTAACATTCTCCCCCTTTTTGATGATGTCTAACCTATTAAGAATCTTACTTAATCTTTGCATTTGTATTTACACTAACTATGACTTGATATGCAAAGATAAGCTTGCCTAGAACCACTAATGGGTTGTTATCATCAAAACAAGACAATTAAGCTCATGTAGCCTCTAAGGCTAACAAAACATATGTGGTTGACTGTCAGCACTTTATGAGATCTGCTGACTTTCGCAGAAGCATTTTTTTTTTTTTTGTTTTCTGCTTGAAGTTTTAATAGAAAGTCACCTACTAGACCAAATGTTTGAACTTTTCAACTTGTGAACCAGCCCTCGGTTGAGTTTGGGATCCAGTCAAATTGAGAATTCTCTCATTTCTTTGGGTGTTAAAAATTTAAAGGATTTTATGGGGGCCCCGTTCCAGCCTTGGGTCTTGCGAGACTAATTTCTTTGCTTCATTTTTGAATACAAGGACCTCCAGTTTAGGTGTGCCAGGCAAATGATAACTAGTGGTAGGGTCGTCATTGCACAAATGAAGAGAAGATGCAGTAAGGATTGAGAGTGGGATGGAATTTTTTGGGTGTGTTTGTTTCAGTGGCTAAGACTGAGGACAAGACAGGACTGAGCTGGACAAAATTTGACTGGCTATATCTATTATCCTGTGCCATGTTTGGATTGCAACATAATTGCATAGACTAATTATTCAAGAGGCCACAATACCTTAAATTTTGGTCAAACTTGCCTGTGTAGTTATGGGCATTTCTCTTGTACTTGATAACTGAAACCAGCTGCAAAATCCAAAATCTCCATGCACCCAAAAAACCCAAAACGTACCTCTCCCATTCCCATACTGCAAGTGCTGAAAGGCTCCACTCCTCCACTGAAGGCCAGCTAAAACCCCTGCTGCTCTTCATGCATTTAAATTATTTATCCCATACTGCATAATCCATCCATCATTCCATATGGAACATGATGGGCATTTCTCTCTTATTTGACATCTCTTCCAAAATCTCAAATCCTCACCCCACCTCCCTAATCGACTCTGCAAATCTCCCCTCCCCCTCTCGCTTACTCAAACAAGGTTGTAGATGCATATATACTAAAGGCAAATAAATAGTAAAGCATTGACAATTGACATGCACCAGCTATTTGCCTAAATGACACCCAAATTGCCAGAAAATCTCCTTTGACACTGAACTGAAGCTTCAAATTGCTGGAAAATATGGCTTCAAATTGGCGCCGGAAATTTCTATGATTTGCTTGGCTATTCACTTTAAGTTGATGCCATGAAATATGGCTTCAAATTGATGCTGACAATTTCAACGTTTTGCTCGGCCTGATCAACGTCACAACATGCTAGGCGATTTCAATGATCTGATTCGTGCGTCAATTCCCATGATATGCTTGGTGATCTGCTTCAAATGAATTCTGATGGCAATACATGCTCAGCTCAATGCCAAACCAGTCGATTTCCACAATCTTGACGTGCTCCACATCAATTTCGACAAGATCCAGCAGTTTGAATCTTTGAAGCTTTCATTTCCAGGCTTGAGATGAAGACATGGACAGCAGGAGGTGGCCGGTGGGGGTGGGGTGGAACTGGCCAGTTCAATCCTACATGAAAAGGCTAACCCTCTTTTCTTGGCCAGTCCAATTCTGTTGTTATGTTGCACAAACATGGGTCAAGAATTCTTAACCTAGCCTACACTACAGTGATGGACCCAGAAATTTTTTAGACAAAAGGAAAGAAAGAAAATACAAAAATATATAAAGCAGAAGTTTTCAAAACTAAAATTTTTTAAGTTTGAAATAGAGACCGCTAATGTATAACATAAAAGCTCTATAGACATCAAGCCATTGAGGTATTCCTTAGAGAATATTTTGAATGATTTTTTACATTCTCTAATTTAACAATAATCTCTTCACATAATTTGTGAATTAATATTGCTAATATAATCATAGTATTTCATAATTTTAGTGGGGGCATAATCACATTTTTAATCAAAATATTTATAATTTAATATGTAATATATTTTTTTTAAAATTCCTGCAGGGGCACTTGCCTCCACTAACTATGACCTAGGGGTCCATCATTGGAACCAAATGCATCCTTTATGTCCAAGTACACCACTGATAACATCTATATGGAGAATGGTGCCCAGACAGCATTATATTTACCAGTTCGGCATGCGCAAGAATCTGTAGCCAGATTGCTCAATAATCTCGTATTAGTCTGCAGCAGGGGAAGCTGGGTGTATGGTCATCAAAACTGTGAGTGCAAGCCCAATTTGTAAAGGTCTTGGCTCAACTCTTGTTGGGTATTGTTTGGATTGGTCCTCTCAACCTCATGGTCTTGCTTATAAAGGGCACATCACAAGGTTTGAGAGTGGCTTGAGGCCAAACTCGTACTTGGCCAAGTTACCCTGATTACGTACTCGATATAAGATTGTGACACAATGCCTAGAGTCCTTCCAAAGTGGGTGAGGCGCATTCTTTTGTTGCAACAGATTTTGTGATTGTTTGCCATGTTGAATACAATTTGAGCTTTTCTTTAGAGAACATCTTTTGGGGTTTGGGCATGGTTCTCTAACCCAGACAAAGAGATTGAGTTGGTCAAACCGGTCACATTGGTGAGAAGTGTTTAGGGCTGTGATATCAGAATGACACACACATTGACACATAGACATAGACACACAAGCATGTATATTGTGCAAAAAGTTTTATTGCTGTTATTATTAATATTATTATTAGGAGTTAAATAAAGGGAGACCATTTAATTCAATAAAGAATTTACATAAAAGCTAAAGTAGTTAAGGGTTTGATTAATTCATATGCATTTTTATATTTATGTATGCTAGTATATGTTTGTATAGATATGTAAACTAAAGAATTTATATAAAAGCTAAAGTAGTTAAGGGTTTGATTAATTCATATGCATTTATGTATGCTAGTATATGTGTGTAAATATGTAAACTAGCACCTAGTGTTCAAGGCTCTCACGCCATCGTGCTTTGGGGAGGGCAAGTATATGCAGTTTTACCTCCATGCTTGAGGAGACTCTTTTTTGGTTTGAACCTCTGAAACCCAAGGGTAGACTTTTTCTAATCTATATCTTTACCAAAAGGTCTAGTAGTTCAATAGAGAGAATCCATCTGGAACTCTAAAAAAAGGAGGAGGTCCTACCCTTCCCTTATGGCAATACCTAGTTCCTTTTGTAACATAATATAAACATAGTTAGAACTCTCTTCAACTGGCTCAAGGCTAGCTAAGTGGATTCGTTGCTGATTCTTAAACTCTAGTTGATGGATTTGCTTCATTGGTTCCAATAGTGGCAGCTGCGGAATCTGCTATTGGGTCAGCCAGTTTTGTTATTACTTTCCGAGTCCAAGGGGCTATTGCTGTAGAATCTATTAATAGCATTCAAGTTAAACATGACTCCTAAAGAGTTACCAAAACACGAAATTCTCTTTCTCTTCTGTCTTTTTGATTTTGACTTGGTTGGCAGAGTCATCCAGTATCTACTAATTCCATGAAAAGTGGAAAGTCTTCGACTAAACCAAGAATCATTCATCCTTTTCTCTAGTGCTTGGATTTGTGTGTAACCCTCTAACTGCTAAGCTCTATTCGACTTCCCATCTATCTGATTCTTTTTACCTGCTTTCTCTCTTGTTTTTTCTTCTTTCTTCCAAGCATCTTAATTAGCTCTTGAAACCAAAGGATTTTTTTTGTCTAATTAATAAGGGAGCTACTTTCTCATTCATAAATCCATCTTTTTTTATGCTGCTAACTCTCTGTTTAGTCCTACTTCTGGTTCATTTTGTTACTAAAAATGGAGGAGGAAGCTCGGTACCAAAGGCTTGGCAATCCTTGGTAGAGCTTATTCATGATTTCGTGTTGAACTTGGCAAATGAACAAATAGGTGGTCTTTTTGGAAATGTTTAACAAAAGTTTCCCCTTGTGTCTTGGTCAATTTTACTTTTTCCTTATTTTGTAATCCCTAGGGTATGATACCTTTTACCTTCACAATTAGTAAATTTTATTCTATTTCCATTGGATGTAACCATGAGTTGATGGTAATGTTAGAAGCTAGAACCCTGACCATTGGTTTAGTGTTAAGTGGTTTGCCCCACTGTAATGTTAAAGTCTAGGGTTCTAACCTCCACAACTACAGAACACAATTTTCTTGGTGAGTGGTTGGGTCAACCCAGTTGGTTCACCAAGTTAGGCTGATTTGCCTGGGGTTAGCCAGGCTCGTCATTTCTGGTTTCATCACATCAACTGAATTTGTAATGTTACCAGTTCTAGTCTAACCTGGTTAGACCAGCCTGTTGGCTTGGTCAGATCCAAGTTCTAAAATCATGATTTTGGGTATTAGCGGATTTTTGGAATCCAGTAGTGGAGGATTGTGAAGAGATTAGTCAGTTGGAAGGGTGCCTTTTTCTCTTTTGGTGGTAGAATTACACTTATCCAAGCTTGTCTCTATAGCATCCCTTTGTATTTTTAATCTGTTTTTAGAATTATAGTGGGAGTCGCAAGCAAGCTTGAGAGAATGATGAGGGATTTTTTGTGGTTTGGTTTTTTTTTTTGGGGGGGGGGGGTGTCATATGAACTATTTAGTAAATTGGGCGGGGGTCTGTAGTCTAAAAAGGAGGGGGGGGGGGGTGTTGGGTCTTGGTAACTTTGTGTCTAAAAACACTGCTCTTTAAGCTAAATGGTTGTGGTGCTTCCCCTTGGAATATCATTCCCTATAGCATAGAGTTATTCGCAGCAAGTTTAGGTTGGATGAGAATGGGTGGGATACCAATACTAGCTTTCTTTGGGGAGTCCGTGAAGGTCTATTTCCCAGATTTACTATATTTTTACCCCTCACACTAAATTTGTAGTGGGGAGGGGATCCCAAATTTTTTTGGAAAGAACCTTGGTTTAGGAATGATTCTTTTTCCATTTCTTTTCTACGTCTTTTTAGATTATGCTTTGAGCCAAACAAACCAGTCTCTTGGAATCTTCATTTCAGGAGACCTCTGAATGATAGGGAGATGGGGGAGTTGTCTTCTTTGTTGTCTGTATTGAAAAATTGCAAATTATCCTAAGGTAGGGATGTTCGTTCTTGGTGTTTGGATCATTTGGGGGGGGGAGGGGGGGTGGGGGGGATGTTTTATTGTAAATCATTCTGAGTTTTTGATCTATTCAAATTATCCCTTTCCTCTTTATTTTTGTTATTTGGAAGGTTAAAGTTTCCCCCAAAAATTCAAGCGTTTACTTCGTTGGTTGTGCTTAACAAAATTAATACTAATAACTTGCTGCAGATTAGGAGACCTTTGAAGGCTCTCTCTTCAGATGTTTGTGTGCTCTGTTATAGGAACTCCAAAACAGCCTCTCACCTCTTCTTGCATTGTGATTTTGCATGGAGGATTTGGAATAAATTATTCGGTGTTATGGAAGAGGGTTGGGTCTGCCCCTATTTAGTTGAAGATTTGTTAATCACTTCTTTTGCGGGCTTTGGAAGAAGGATAGGGCAGCTCTATGGAAGTGTAGTAAGTATGAGTTTTCTGGGGTCTTTGGTTGGAACATAATGTGTGGATTTTTTTCAGGAAGAAATAGACTTCGTATTTGGTGTGGGAATAGATTCAATTTTATGGTGTATTGGGTATGGAATTTTTAGAGAAGCTAACTTTATGGATTTAAATAGGGATTGGAAGAACTGGTTGGATTGATTCTGTTTTTTGATGTTTTAGTTTCCCTCTGGTTTGTTCCAGTTTTTTTTGGGAGATGCCTTTTCTCCCCCTCGTAAATTCTCTTCCTACTAATGAATTTCTTTTGCTATCAATTTTTTTTTTCTTTTTTCTTGTTTTAATAAATTATAGAATTCAGAACGTACGTTTAATAGCTTTTCTCCCCCTTGTAAATTCTCTTACTACTAATGAATTTCTTTTGCTATCAATTTTTTTTTCTTTATTCTTATTTTGGTAAATTATAGAATTCAAAACTTAACATTTAATAGCATTCATTCATAAGCCCTCTTGTTTTGTGGATGCCACTTAATCATTAGGCAATGCTTCAAATTGGAAACGTATTGCTATATTTAAAAACAAAGATTATGATGATAAAGTGATTGCCATTGATTGAAGAATGTAAGCATTTTTTAAAAAAATCAATTGCAAAATTGGAGTTATTTTAGCTTGTTAGCGATGGACAAATTTAGACATTGCATTCATTTAAAGTTGAAAGATTGTTATTTATAAGGGAAAGGAACTTCCTCGCGCATGCACAGATCTTTTTGTAATTAGGCTTTTGGTTGTGGAATTGCTGTTAATTTGTCTTCTCCTGCAAGTCATTCACTCTTTATCTCTCTGTTTGTTGATTATTTGGTTTTGTATCTTTTGCATCCTTTTGAATTGCAACAGCATGGGATTGGACCTTTCTAGAGGTACCATCCGTAACAACTTAGAAGCTGGAGTCATTGAGCCTGCAATGAGCAAGGTGAAGATAATACAGGTAAGATTATGCAACATTAAAATGCTAAACTAAATCTTGATGAGGCTTGGCTTTCAAAAAGTCCTGACTCTCTTGGTCTTTATTTTAATTGCCTGTTTGACAGTTCGCAACTGAAGCGGCTATCACAATTCTTCGAATTGATGACATGATCAAGCTTGTGAAAGATGAAAGTCAAAATGAGGATTAAGGTCAGTCTGTAAATAAATTTTGTCATTCCCTTTTAAAGGGACACAAATTCTGGGCTTTTTGGATGGGGAAACTAGAAAGTGATGGGCACAGAAGTTTGTCGTAGTTTTATCATTTATCACTGGTCATTGGTGTGCATTGAAGGCCCTCCCTTTTTTTGTTTTGTTTTGTTTTTTTTTTTTCCCATTTCGAAAAAGGTTCTAATGATATGGCCTCTTTCATTCTTTGTTGTGAAAAATTCTGTGCGGTTGGTTCTGCAAGTGGTGCAATTATCTGCCCCCTCTAAACAGTACGGATATTGTGTTACAGCAAATAGATTAATTTGTAGTTTTAGAAAATTAATTCATTTTTGGGACTTGGGTTGAGATTGACAAGGCTGAAGGTTTATGTTCTATTGGATGTCTACCATCGTTAATATAGAAACAGATTGGATCTCTTTGGGTTCTCCAAACTCCCAGACCAAGCATTCTAAGGACTCAAATCTGGGTATGTCATGTGACTCTGGTCTAACCAATTCACAGCATATCTGTAAGAAGAGGATGGGCTGCCTGTAAAAAAGGATTTAGGTTAACCTAAGTACAGAGTCCAGGCCAAATTTTATGATTACCTTATCATCTCATGACTGGACTAGCATGTTTTGCAATTCTAATCATTATTCTTCTGTTTGTGGATGTTGCTTGTATAAACCTGTATATTGTAGGAAATTTGGCTTTAACTATTCTCAATCTTGAAGAGTTTTTTCTGGGGATGAAAAAGAAATAGAATATAGCATGTTTCGTTCAGATTTTAGCTGCTCCTGGTTCTTTCTTCCCTTTTTCGTATTTTTGGCTAAGTTTTATCATGTGTTGCTTATGAACAAAATTGTTACATGTTATAAAAAAAAGACATCGCAACAATACTATGAAGCTTTTTACTGCTGCTGCTGCAGATTTTTTGTAATAATATTTTTATTCTTTTATATTGAGATTGTCTGTAGTAAACAGTTGTATAGCCCCAAATTGGATGGTTTGTATAGCCAGACATATGATTCAGGAATATACGGCAGCATACTAGTTATTTGGTCATAAAGCTTGACTATCTCGTCTCGCATAAAATGATCACACAAAATGTAATTCGCTCTTTCCGCGCCTCTAAGCCTAGCAGCTTGACCAATTAGCTAAAGGGTTTTCCTCGATGAGAAAAAATAACACCACAAAAGAAAAGATTAATCTGATTGTGTATCCATGTTGGGTGTTCCACTTCCTATTTGAATTGAAATTTGAACATGGAAAGGTGAACTCGATGGTGGGCGCTCAGATTTTGCACATTTGTGTTTGGTAATAAATTGACTAGGCAGAGTAAGAGTTGGGACTTGAATTGGTTTTAGATGCAGTAGTGTGTAATAAATTGCACATTAAGTTGTATGCCTGCCCATTGTCATTCATGCCCCAAACGTAAATGAGTTTGCTTAAGATCTAACTTTTTGAAAACAATAAAAAAGGAATTTGGCTTGGCTGTGATTTTGTTTTCAAAATTGAAGAAAAAAGGCCCACTTTTGTGGACTAAATATGAAAAAAGATTTCACTTTAGTGTATTAGTAGGTTTATGACTCCTATAGAGAAAGATGCCAGCCATGAGATTTGATAAAAAGAAAGAACCTTTTTTGTTAAGGTATTAAAATTTTCATGGACCTTTTTTGAGGTTTTAAAAATGTTACAGCTTTTACTAAGGTTCGGTAAAAAGATACAATCTTCCTGTAAAAGTCTTGATTTTGTATGAAATAAAAGGAGAGATTTGTATCGTTTCGAAAAATCTCAGGGTAGATCCTTGAAAATTTTAAAATCTTAAGTGAAGTTTTTAAAATTTGAGGAGAGGTCAATGTTTGGTTGATGTGTTTTGCTCTACATAATATATTATATTATATATATATATATATATATATATATATATAATCTGGAAAATAAAAAATGTGAAGTCAAAAGGAATGGAAAGGTGGGGTTGGATAAATGGTATATAAAATTTAACAATCCAAAGATGCATGTTAGTGTTCATAACCTTGAGCTTTGTATAAACAAAAAAATAAACGGCAGTGGCAGAGCATGGCAATTGGGCACACGTGACGTGTGATTCAGACTCACGTGGCCTCTTGTTCGTCTCCCAACACTCTTCAGTCGCCGGTTTTAAAATTAACTCATAATAATAATAATAAACACTCAATAATGCATGATTCTCGGAAGTGTTAAGGAGAGTCCAAAATAATTAAAGGTCAATCCACTATATCAGAATCTTATTTAAGTTTATTTTTGGGTGAAGCGTCAATTAGAATATAAAATTTAGAGGCATTTGAAACTAAAATTTGGTTCACACGTACTACTTAAAATCCTTATCACACCTAAAGTAATCATATCATCTCATAAATTTATCTAATTTTTATCTTGGTAGACGTGAAAAAATTCTATCTAAATCGAGTTCTTTTATTCCCTTATTCCTCAAGTCATGATTCGTGTTGGGCTCTCATTATATTGTATGTACTTAGGAAGGCAAACTTGTTATGATAAAAAACTCGTCACCCAAATGAAGTAGCACAGTGGGGAGAATTATTCAATTGTGTTTCGCTTATAAGAATTACATTGCTCAATTTTCATTGCGTCACGTAATCTAAAAGTCTTATTTCTGCCCCTTTTAAAATGCATCCCCTCGCTTTTTTTTTTTGGCATTCAGAGCACTTCCACTGTACTTTAAATAAATTAAATAATACTTTGTTACGGAATTCTTTTTAGAGGACGCCGCGTTTCAAAGCTTCCGAAGTCAAACGGGCGAATACACAGTACAGATTGGGCGTCTATGGGCGAATGGGAAGGGGACACGTAAGGGGCGTGCGTGATTCTGCACGCCGCAGCGTGGCTGCCGGTGGGTGACGCAGGCCACGTGCCCAAGGCGCTGTTTGCCCCTCCAACCCAACTGAACTCTCTCGCTCTGGGGGGGGGCCTACGGCCCATATCCCTCTGACAAACACGCCCTACGCGACGTAGCATGAGTTTCTGTCATCCGATGATCATACAAAAACATTTAAAAACTCACCGTCATTTTGACACTTGTTCAGTGGGGGGCAGTTTTGGTAATTTAACGGAAATAGACCCCTTGACTCCGAGTAAGAAAATGGGGGTGGGAGGCTTTTGAATTAGATGGATTTGTTCGTTGTATCTTCACTGTTACGTATGGATGGGATGGGGAAAAATTTTGGCTGAGGTGAGGCGGGGGAAGGTAAGGTCATACTCTATTGTCTTGCCTCTTCTTTTTATGTGACCAAAAAAAAATAAAAATACGTTTCTGTTCGAGCTTTTATTTTCAGCGCTGTTGAAATTAAATGGGATGCTATTTTAGAACATGCTTTTTAGAAAGTTAATTTTTGGGGGCATGATTAGTGCATGAGATTGGGTGGTTCGAATTTTTTATTTTATTAGTTTGAAATGTCGGAGTGCAGTTTGGTAATTCAGAAACTTCGAAAACTTAATTTCTCTTCTTTCAAAAGCGGTGGACTTGGATACGGACTATATGTGATGTGTATGCTGTACACACTCAACTTTGTTCGGACTCACTTTGACCCTTAGGGAATTCTAATTTTTTTTTTTTTTGGGGGGGGGGGGGGGTTTTCCCCTCTTTTAAAGGGCCCATGGGCCTAGTTTCCTACAATAACGCAACTTGGCGCTTCCACTATCGTTCATTTTTTATTTTATTTTATTTTATTGAAATTGTGTTGTTATTTTGGAAATTTCATTTCAATTAAAGTTCCCAAAGCTCACTTAATTGTCTAGCTTAGATCATTTGTCACAAAAATCCATAAAAAAAAAGAGTCAAATTTGATATATATCTTACCCCCTGTTTAGTCGAAACCTTAATAAAATTAACATTGGAATACCATTATACGCTTGGATGCTCACACAAAATGACCATGAGAATTGAATAGAAGATTTGAAAAATTTTCAAAAATACCATTTTAAATTAAAAAATTTGTTTTTAACTATTGGGTTAAAATCAAAGAGAGAAAGATAGAGAGAGATATAGAGCAAGAGATCTGGCGGAGATGTAGGCAAGAGGGAGAGAGAGACGGAGTGTAGGAAGAAAGGGAGTGCTTCGAAAGAAAGAGGAGGCTAACGAAGGAGAGATGGTGGTTCGGGGTCAATTTTGTGTGTTTGTGTGTGTGTGTGTGTGTGAGAGAGAGAGAGAGAGAGAGAGAGAGAGAGAGAGAGAGAGAGAGAGAGAGAGAGAAGGAGATCTAGCTGGTGGTTGCACTGTGGCAATGGGAGCTATAGAGCTAGTGGCAACGCAATGACTGTGGGGGCTTGCTATATTTGAAAGAAATGGGAGTTGATAGACTTAGTTGTGAAAAAGGGTAGAATTTAAAATAATAGTAAGGTATTACGGGAAATGTGTTGATTCCATGGAATGAAAAATGATTCCAATCCATTTAAATAGGAATTACAGTTCCCCTAAGTGATAGAATTAGTATTTGTTAGCCTTAATGGTTACATAATCATGTTTTGATGTATTTTGATGATATTAACCTAATTGTAGTTCCAAGTTTAACCTATCTTTCTAGATCAAGTTAGTACAGGTACAAGTGACAAATACATGAAGATACTGGATTAAATGCAAAGATCGGATTGAGTGGAAATTCGAGTACAAAAAATCAAAGCGGACAATCACTTGGAAGAACTTAAATACATCTAACAAAGTCATAGTGTAATAGGGATTGTTTGAGGTAATTATTGTAACTCTTGCAGTACTGTTTCATGCAAGATCATTGAGCAAAATTTGAGAAAATGTATTTCATATTAGGATATAAGTATATAGGATATCACCAAACTCTTAGAACAAAACTTAATGAATTTTCAAAGAACAAAAACAAAGATATATATATATATATATCCTATAATTGCTACGTTTTCATAAGGGACAAGTTTTAAATCATCCTAGTGTTGTAAATCTTTTATATACTTGATCCTGGTTGGATTAAAATCATCACCATGCACCTAAGTAAACAAGAAAATCAAGTTTGTAAAGAAACAAGGCAAATCGTTGATAGTTTGGCCCAGGTGCATCGACGGCTTTAGGTAGAGAGTTAATTGAATTTTTCTTGAAGAAAACCGTCGATAGTTTGGGGAAATCCGTCTATGGTTTACATCGGGATTCTACACCCAATGGCTGTAAACGACTAGTTTTTAAAGTAAACAATTATTTTATTAGCTCAACGACCATAAAACGGTTAGTAGCTCATTTTTCCTATAAATACAAGTTCAAAGGCTTGTTTAAACATTGATCTTAGTAATCATATATCATTTGCAAGCACACTTCAATAAGTTTATCATCTTTGTGCTTAACTTCTCTCTTACTCTTCAATCTCAGTGTGATACATTACTTTGAGAGAGTTATGTGAGGATTTTATTGTATCAAATATAAGCTCAATCAAGGAGCATTGTATTTGTAATCGTTTTCTTTCATTTATTTTAAGAAGGGTTCTTGGGGAACCTAGGGTTCTTGGTGAACCTTCCTGAAAGGCTCTTGGTGAGTGAAAGAGATTTGTTCCTGTAGTGTAAAGGCTTCTCTGCCAGTGAAGGAGTTGTGTTAGTAGATTGTGGAAACCTTGGGTGTGACTCAAGGTGTGGACGTAGGTAATGGGCCGAATCACGTTAACATCAGTGTTGAGCTTTTCTTCCCTTTTCTTTAATTTATATCTTGTGCATGATTTATATTCTATATATTGTGATATAATTGCTTGCATCTTACAAAGATTTTATATTTTATAGAGAAAAACGAAAATACGCAAAAGAGTCTATTCAGCTTCCTCTAGACTCGACTCTAGGGCCAATAGTATTTTGGGCAAAATCGTATTCTTACCGTGATTTTTGCAAACCAAACACAAGAATGCAACTTAATTCTTGATCTAATTTTGCAAACCAAACGAGAGGTTAGAGTTTAAATTCTCAAAATAAATGAAAAACCCCTAATTTTCTCCCAATAAGTGATTTTAATACAAGGATCAATTTTCATATATTCTTATTTTTTTTCTCAGTCTTATTAGGGTCTCTTAGGGGCAAGTCTCTCAACATTTCATCGACTCTCAATCTCTCACCTCCTACATCACTTGCGACACTCAACTACATCTTCATGTGTTGGAATATAATAGTAAGAGCTGAATTTTGAAATTTATCGTAGACTAAAATATACACAGTTCAATTAATTAGAATCTTGATTATTAAATAAAATTAAGAAAAAAATACAAAAAAATATATATATAGTATGCCTTGCTCTAGGTATTTTCTTCAAGCTTTTCGAGGTGGTGAGTCTTCTTTTTTGGAATAGGTCTTTCCCCCCCTTTTATTAAAAATTATCAATAAAGAAAAAAACATTAAGGGCAAAATAGTAAATAAACAAGCTTAGCAAGGGCAAAGATGGAGACTTAAAGAATGTGCAACATATGCAAGAGAAAGGAAAAACTAGAAAAAAGTGCACAACGCATATTTGAGCTAAAATATAGGGGTAAAATGGTAATTTCACTTCAATAACACATCGTATATATGCATATGAGAATTTGGATGTGTGCATTAGTGGTGTGAGGAACTTTAGCCTTAATTTGACTTAGAGACCAATTACTTGATAGTAATTGGATGACCTAACCAATCTAAATAAATAAAAAGTTAGTGGTGACTTTTTAGATTTTATAGACCCCTTTTTCATAGTCACCATTATTCCCCACTCATACTAGCCACATTTCATATACTGAGATTGTCATTTCCCAAGTCAAGACATCTAGTTTGTGTTGACAGTTTGGTGACTTCATTGGAGACTTTTAAGAATCGATTTTAGAATCAACCTTTAATTAGCTTGAATTTAATGGATTAAGACTTGATGATTCTTTCTAATAACATTTGTATGTCCGTATTGATACATTACATATAATAAATCAACTGGGTGCTGGGTATTTGTATGCTTCTAATAACATTTGTATGTCCTTATCGATACATTACATATAATAAATCAACTGGGTGCTGGGTATTTGTATGCTTTCTTTGTTGCTTAATTGATAGGTTGAGGGGATTTAAATTTTCTTAGGCCCTTTTCTTGCATACACCTCATGAACTTTGTATCTAGGCTATATCACTCTTTGGTTAATTTGGAATGTAGTAATGTTATGGAATATTTATGAATTAAAAAGATTAATAAACAAAGATAATCTTAAAAATTTTGATGCTAAGTCAGGTGAAATGGGATGTTAATCAATTATATAGTCTAGAGACAACTTTATTATTTGATGAATCTATACATGCTGTCCTTAATCCATTATCATACTATGATGAAATAAATGATAAATTGGAAAACTTGAACAAGGAAAATAATAAACAAAGGTAGTGAACTAACAAATGAAAGTATCACACACAATGAACCATCTAAAATTTGAAAATTTCCTTCCAAAAGAACAAATAAAGCTTATCTTTTTTCAAAGCATAAAACAAGATCAAACTTTAGAAACATTTCTAACAATTTGGCATTTTACCTCTAATTGAAAAAGAAAAACATTGATCATGCAATTAATTTCGAAAATTAAATAATAGATATACAAGAAGAACCAAATCTATTTGAAAGAAATAAAGTATATGGAACTTAGCTAAAAGAATATACGGATGACTTGGACATTAATGGATCTACTTTAAAAATAAACTTGATGGATCTAATATAGTTGTAATAAATAAAGTACGAATGGTCGCCTAAAGTGTCTAATAGTTTTGGAACTTCTCCGAAGATTCCAAATTGTATTAAGATCTCCCGGTGTTAGGATTGTTTGAGTTTGCATGGAGTCCTACAAATTCAACTAATTTGTTTGCCCAAGAGGCAACCCAATAGGGGGATGGATTTTGTTTAATGAAAATTAAAGTGCTTGATATGAAATTTAGAGAAATTCAAACGAACCAAGAAAAACATACAATATCAAAGCAATTTAAAGAGAGAAAGGAAGAGAAATTGCAAACTCTTTTTATAGTGGTTCACTATCCCGCCTATATCTCAGGGTAGTTTTGTGGATCAAGTGTTGTATAGGTTTAGCATTGTCAATGTTAAACTGGTCACCGATATACTGTTGGCAAATCAAAGTAAACACTCTACCACTCAGTACTCAAGTACGGACGGTGATGTTCACAATGTGTCAAAGGTTTCCTACGCCAGTGCAGTGGGGTACTTCGGCGGGCAACAAAGTGATCTATCAATTGTGAGTTTTGCAGATGCAGACTACACAAGGGACTTGGATGACAGGAAGCCTACAATGGGGTATGTTGTGGGATGGCCTACTTGTTAGAAGTTCAAGGTATAGTCTCAGGTTGCACTAGTTACAACTGGATCAGAGTACTTGGCAGTCGCTGATGCTGCCAAGGTAGCATTGTGGTTTAAAGGATCGTTCAAGAAGCTGGGTGTTCAGTTAAGTGGTGGTCCTGTTACCACGGACAAGTTCAAGCGTGGCTTGGACTTGGTTTATGTCTCCAGGTGTTAGATGGGAAGCAGTCCCAATCTACTAGTTTGGGTGAAGCAACGGGGTTATGCTTTTAGATTTCCTAAGTGGTGAATATTCGCTAAGGTGGAGATTGTTGGGGATGACTCATATTTGAGTGGAACGTATGTTAAATTCCGGTGTTACTCCAAGAGAAGAGGGGGGGGGAGAGTGAATTGGGTATTTTAAAATATTAAGTCCTTTAAGTTCTAATTTTGAAAAACTATCAATTACAAACTTGCAAGCTACTTACAACTATCTCAATGTTTTTCAATTAATCAACCTAATGGGTGATCTTATTAATCAACCTAATTTACCCAATTACTTTGAAGACCTACTATCTATTTAAAATAGTCACAATATTCACAAAAATAAGATTACGTGAATATTAAATTGAGGTAAGGGTAAGAGAAATGCAAACTTCATTTTTACGAGGTTCGGCCTACCCAGCCTATGTCCTCACCTTGAGCAACCCACTTAAGGATTCTACTAAAAATACGCTCCTTTAATTGGGACGGAACTTCCCTTACAACCTGCTACTTACAAGAGGCGTAACTTCCTCCTTAACCCTGGTTCACAACCCGAACCGTGAATATAATATAAAGATTACAATTTCTGCAAAACTCAAAATGCTTCTAACCAAACTAGTGAGTACAATAGAAATTCTAGTACATAATCGTATGATAAAACATGAAGCTCAATGAGTGTGTATGATGTTCAATACTATTCATGTAACATCAAGTATATGATCGTTGTATAACTGATCTATATGATCGTACTCCAAAAATTGAGAACACGTATATGGTCTTTGTACATATATATATATATATATTAGGTTCAAAGATTTGAACACAAATCAGTATTTTACAAAAAAAAAACGATTTCCCAAGACTGTATTTTAAAATCCTTAAGATTTGCTTATCAAAAGTTTTTGCACTAATATCATAAGATGAAATCTTTGAGTAAAATATAAACTTGAATATTTGCAAAGATTCAAACTTAAGCAAAACTCTTTCTCAAATAGCCTTTTCAAGTAATAAAATAATGATTTTTCTTCTCAATAAAGCTATTAGATATAATCGCATGAGAGACGAAAAACCTTTGATAGATATATTGAATCCACAAACAATTACTTTTTGATCAAACCTCAATCATTAAGGATTTCTTGCAAGATGTGTAGATGAATGCCCTTTGAAATACTATGATGATTTGCCCAAAGAGTATTGTTAGCCCTGTCAGCTACACTATCTTGGTTTATATGTTTTGATGATATTAACCTATTTGTTATTTCTAGTATTTTCCATCCTTGCAGATCTTATCTAGTATAGGTACAAAGTGTCGGATACACAGAAGTACCAAATCAGAAGCAAAGATCGGACCTAGTAGACATCAAATAGAAAAGATCGGAAGGACACTGACCCAGAAACACCAAAGCACATCTCGAAGTTTTTATTGTGTATAAATTAATTGTAATAAGGGTTGTGTGAGTGAGTGCGAATTATAACTCTTGCGGTGTGTGTCTTGCACGATTTCTAAGTAAGAGTTGAGCCATTGCATAAGCATACTAGGACACATGAGCATATAGGATCTGGACAAAAGTAACAAACTCACAATTCAAAGTTTTCAAAGTAAAAACAAAGAGGTTGTCAAAATAATCCTATACTCAATTAAGTTTTCAAAATGGGACAAGTGTTAAGTAATATATGAGTTATAAACATTTTCAAAACTTGGTCCCGATTTTACAAAACTATCTTTACGTCCTAAAGTCCTAAAAGTCAAGCTTATTTTCAATAAAGGACATACTAATCATATAAGATATCGAAACGAGTTTTCAATTATGTTTTCATAAAATAAGATATCTTATATTTATGGGAAAACTCACTTGGACAAGTTTTAATTTTCATTAGACTCAATATATTTCATGTACTTTTGTCCAAGAATGTTTTAAGTCATTAAAACGCTTTTTGACAAGGAAAAACAAAGCAATCGTCACTACCATAGTGCAACCTTGAGTCCTGAACACCTTTCGGTATTTTGGGCATAACTTTTGCTAAAAAAGTCAAAATGGGACGATATTGGTGTCCCTGGAAAGCTAAGACAAAATTCCACAACTTTCATGTTGATTACTTTTTTTGATTCAGGGACCTCATCGACGAACACAGGGGATTCATCGACGAGGCACAGTGTATGGTTAGTCGACGAGTGCAGGGCCTAGTCGACGAATTCAATGGGTAGAACCACTCCAACGGGCGGAAAATAGCTAGTTTACCAAATAAAATAGTTTTTCTTCCCCCCAACGGCTAGTTAATGGCTCATTTGGCTCTTGGGCTATAAATTCAAGTTATTAGACTTGTATTAATATGGTTTTGAGCATTGTTGATCATATTTGTGAAAAATATCATTTTATCCAAAATCTAAGCACTTTGCACTTTGCATTTTAGTTATTCTTCACAAGTGCTCAACCCTCTCTTGCTCACTTATCTTGTAAGATTCATTCCTTGAAAGAATAGAGTGAGGATTTGGTTGTGTTTCATATTGGCTCATTTAAGGAGCATTAAATTGTATTTCCAATCTCTTGTAAGGTTCTTTGTGAACCATTGTTGTAAGGTTCTTTGTGAACCGAAGCGAAGGCTCTTGGTGAGGCCAGTAGGGGTTTGTTCTCGAGTGTAGGGATTTGTTCTCGAGTTGTAAGGCTTCTCCGCCGGTGAAGGAGTATCTTTAGTGAATTGTGGAATCCTTGGCTTGGTGTTAAGGCGTGGATGTAGGCTTGGTGCCGAACCACGTAAAAATACCGGTGTTGTTCTTTCTCTCCCTTACACTCTTTATTTTATATCTTGTGCATGATTTATATTTATATTGCGATATAATTTCTTATATCTTGCCAAGAGTTTTTATTTTGTAGAAAAATACATATTTCGCGAAAAGAGTCTATTCACCCCCCCTATAGACTGTATACTCCGGGTTGGGACTTCCAACAAGTATGAATGCAGTAGAAAGTTGGCAAAGTCTTTGGAATGGAGGCACCCTTAGCACAAGATGTGAAGAGTTCATCGGCGAGAGCACTATCTGAACTTTTTGGGCTCTCGGTATTTTTTCGTCGATGAGAGAGAATTGTTCATCGTCGAGTGGCCTTCATGCTTTTGTTGACGAGGCCATGGGGTTCGTCAACGAGGCCTCTAAAATTTTGCCTCTAAAAATTTACTCAACCTAGAACTAATGTAAATGTATCTTTTATGAAATGCATGAGTCCTAAGGCCTGTCTAGGGTATATTTGAATTTTAAATTATATCATATAACATATGTAAATACATTCAATCTAAATACCCATTCCCATTGAAGAGCTTGAACTTGAAGCTTGCTTTTCATCCTTTTATTCTTCTAGTTTCATGGATTAAGTCAAGTGATATGTACTTTAGATTCCTCGTGGTTTCCATATCAAGCTTACCGCTCGTGCATTCTAAATCATGATAAAGTTCACAAACTTAATTGCATAGGTCAAATATCAAGTGATTTGTCATTATCAAAATAGGATTGGACTCATAGAGTCAACAACATGCACTCGGAAAAGCATCATGAAACGAGGAACAAGATAGAGGTTTGCAGGATGACAAATTTGAGGGCAAACTGTCGACGATTTGGGTGTAACCGTCGACGGTTTCAAGAAGTGCTGCTGGGTATTCTTCTTGGCTTCAAACTGTTGATGGTTACGCTCACAGACGTCACAAATTTTTGAATTGGAGATTAGTAGATTGAGAGTTTTTGGAGGATTTTCCTCCGGGGGATCGCTACAAAAGTGTTTTAGATATAGTAGAAGTCTTATGTACGCATAGGGCCAGTATATAATCATATTATGTAATCCTAGTTTGATAAGCTTGGTGTAAGCTTTATTGTGTTAGTGAAAAACAGCCACTGTTCCCGTGGACGTAGGCAAATTACCGAACCACGTAAATTCTTGTGTCTTTGATTGTTGTTTTCGTTCATTCTCATTGTTGAGTGATTGCTGATTTAGTGTAGTTCATCATCGAGTGCTTGCCTTACTTGTTCCATTGATTTTTTTGTGAGTTTGAGTGAGGGTTTCTGTTACATACACTTGGTCACAACAATTGGTATTAGAGCGCCTTGTTTGCACAACAAATTCTCCACTCCTTTGAAACCGTAGTATTAATAGTAATTGGTGGCGTAGTTTTAAAACCTTGATAGGATTGATCTGATTGACCTTGGTGGTGACCAAGAACTGAAAATGGCATGACCTGGAGTGAATTGGATCAAACCAAGTTCAATCTTAGGTAAGCTCAAACTTGCATTAATAAAAAAAAAAAAAAAAACACTACTAGGTGCAACTAGTAGTAATTAAAACTTGCACTTCAAGAAAATATAAACCAAAAATTGTAAAATCCAAATGATGACTGGATTGATAACAAGATCCTTTTGTATGAAATGAAAAACATATACATAATAGAAAAGATATATACTTGCAAACATAGGCAAGTAGAATTTAATTTTTTTATGGAACCAAACACAACACTCTTATTTATCAAATAATAAATATAATAATGTTTCAAAGGTATATTTAAAAAAATTAAAAACACGAATTTCATATTTGTTGTCCCTAGTAGTGATGATGATAATTATGATAGTAATAATAATAAATAATATGCCAAAAATCTTTACTCTATTTTTTAAAAAAAAATTAAAGTAACAAGTAAGTAATACATATATTAATATATATTGAATTCAACATCTTTCTAACTATATTTAATATCTTTATCTCTCAATTTTATTTTACTCTCTTGATAAATAATAAATTTTAGAATGTTTTAGAAAATTATTTATTTAACTAGAATGTATTAGTTCTTTAATTGACTAGAGTTAGTCATGACCAACATTTTTGTCATACTATTTCAGATCAATGAACGACACAAACACACACACACACACATGTGTGTGTGTGTGTGTGTGTTCAATACTATGTTAAGATTCTTGATAATACCAGTTTGATTACTAGTTCAATTGGTCTGACCACTAGTTCAACCAGTTGGATTGACTTAGTGCCTTTTCTTGGTTAAACACTAATTTGGGTTTTAAAATCATGGTTGGTGCCTCTGCATTGGTTGGGGTTTTATGCTAGCAACTGGATTGACTTCAATATTCTCCTTTAAATTCAAAACTTCCAATCATAAGAGAATCCTCAATCTTAAGAGAACGAACCAAGAAATTTATTAGTGAATTGAAAAACAAAAGATCAACATAGAAGAGATATCTCAATTGTTTTTGTCTTGTTCTAAAATTTCTCAACAATTGTTTGTGCAATATTTGTGCATCCCCTTAGAGCATGGTGATAATCACTCAAGCAAGGCATTTGCCTAAGGAATTACATGAAGATTGCCTACGCGAAACACATGACAAACATTGCCTAGACATAAAGCAATATTGCCCAAGAAAACATCGCTTGGGCATAAGGCAAATTGTTTCAAGGCAGATCCAATCATTTGTTGTTCAACTATTCTTGATTTACTAGGGAGGTTGTCGAAGGTGAAGTACTCACCTAGAGATTTAATATAGGATTCCCTAGAATAAATAAACTTGAGATTGCAATAGTTTAGAATTAATAAATTGAATGTGATATTTTAGTTAGAGTGATGAATGACTTGAAGCGAATATCGCCCTATCAATTGGCCAATCGCATAATTGGGCAGACATGGTCACAAAAAGACATATGGTGGCCACAACAAGACATATAGACAAGTCAAATATTTTTTTTTTTTTCAGTCTACTTAAGGTTGCAAAAGAAAAATAATAATAATTCAACCAGTACTTGGAACTTAGTCACAAAATGCCATACATCTTACGTTTAAAAGAAAATCTATTTTAGTTCTACCAACAGTTGAGGGAAGGTAGATGGGTCTTATAGACAGCGAAGGGAGTCATCATGGTGAGCCATTTTCATGTTCGCCTTGAAAACCTTAGGGCTTGAAGGATGGAGGTGGTCCTTGATCTTTGAATGACTCACCTTATTCTTTTGTGCAACTTTGAACCAATGAACTATGAGCAAGGGCTTAGAGTTCATTCTGTCATGAGTGACTTAAAGCTCAATCTCCAAACTCAACACTTCTTGAGCCTCTCTATATTTCTAATTGTGTTGCCAGAGGTACTAGTTTTGAAGTGATTTTAGGCTGGAATTAAGAGATATGTCTCCTAGCTAGTTAGGACCTCCACGAAAGCGTTGTGCTCTACATGAGTTAAAAGAAGGAATATCAAAAGCTTGATTATCCACTTGCTAACCATTGGGAAGGTGGTAGACATCATCTTAATCGTGTCAACCTTGGTAAGGAGGGATCTCACTTTCACCTCATTAACCAAAAGTGAAACCCCATCAAAGAGTGGTGAGGATAATCCTCGAAGGACCCTTGCCAATGTCACCCTTAGAGGATCAACTAATAATGAAGGAACAACCTCTTGGTCTGAATCCTGGAGAAGAAAATCGAAGAACACCTTAAGGAGCCCCCAACCTGTGTTTAAGGATAGTAATTGGTTCCATAAAAAAGAATGTTGTACTAGAAGGGTGAATCAACTGCTTGTAAGAGAGACGTAGTTGGTTCTTGGCAGAGTGGGCGCGAAAACCTATAATAGCCTGGAGCTATAAAATAAAAAAAGACAAAAAAGGGGTTTAAATAGAGCATAGTGAAGTAAAAACTATAAGAATTAAGCCCTAAAATCATGAAGGATATGTTGCATGATCACACCAGACAACAAGAAACTGTAAAATATGAAAATAGGACTAGGCAATTAAAAGTCTCAATTTATCCTCGCCTCACTAGAAATTTATTCACTCAAGACTGCAATTACCTCCGAAAATGCACTTAAGCTCATGAATTAAAAAGAGGCCAACACAAGAACACCGAGGAACTGAGGTGAGTTTTGAACTTCTCGTTACAATGCATTGCTAGGTCACCTAGTCATTAGGAGATTGATATTGCCAAGTCATTCACGAGGTCGCACAGTCATCAGGTGAGGGAACATTGGTGGCCACTGGGGCAAGACCGGAAGGGAAAGTCATCTACAATAATTAGGTTGTTTAATGTTTAGCAACTCCCAGAATTTATGATTACAATGAATATTTTAAATTTATTGTTAAAATTAATGTATGTCAATTATTAGGTAAATTAAGAATATAAATTGTAACCTCAATTTTGAATTGGAATGGGTATAAATGGGTGTGAGACTTATCTTGTAAAGATTGTTCATTCAATTCCACACATCAATACAACACTCCAATGCTAAGATACGCCCCAATATTTCTTTATCCCTCTTTGACCCTTTCTCTTAACTTCTTATCCCCTTAATCTATTCCTTCTATATCTTATTCCTTTTTCCTCTAATCTAAGTCCCTTCACCTCCCACTCCTTATTTCTTCTACGATTTGAATGATTTTTATGACTCTCTATGCTCCTTATTTCATGGGGCACCCCTTATGAAATAGGATAACTATCCCTACACCTTTGACAAGGACCGGTGTAACGATTCGACTTCACGAAATTCACCATCTTCCCATCTCAATCTGCACCATTATTTAAAAGGTGTTTGATTTTTTATCAAACATATTTTTTGACATGCCGATGAGACCCATCATCATATCACGACCAGCATGTCTAAAGGGGTTTATTTTATTTATAAAATAATAATATTCTTGATATAAGAGAGTGGAGGAGACTTACCAAGAATTTACCTATAATTGTATCTTTCCATTCACAACTACCAATTTATCAGTAAAGTTAGTGATTTGCTACGAGTTTAAGGCACCAAAGTTTTTGTGATGATTTTTGAACTAATCGTGACAATTTTTAATTTGCCTCTAATAAAAAATATAAAATTGATTCGTGTTGATTCAGAACATAATCGTCATTATATATTGAATTTTTCAATATAAACGAATAATTTCTAATCAGTTAAACATTATTATAATCTTGAACATCTTTAGGCCACCGAGTGATCTCTCAAATTTTTGAATTGAATTACTTAGATATCTAATTCATAAGAGAAAAATAGAGATTAATCATTGGGCAATAAATGACAATCTCAAGGGTGGTTAGATATTATTATTATTATTATTATTATTATTATTTTTTCTATTTCTATTCATGTAAATTGAAAAAAATAAATTATAATATGTGTTTGTTTATGTTTTTAGTTTTTTGTTATTGTTAATTGTCGTCATAGTCCAACTTTTAGTTGTTTTTAGAAAAATTGAAAATCAGGTTTTATGATTTTCAATTATTTTGACAATAAGTTGTCACATCATTTTAATATTCTGAATTAACTTTTGTTGATCAAATCATTCATTTTATACATAATTTTAACTAAAATTAAAATTTAATATTACCATGTGAATAAAAAATACAATTAAAATTAAAATATACATAAAAATTCTATTTTTTTACTAGTAATATAAATTATTTAAAATTATTTATTAATTTTTTATTTTTTATGTATAGTAAGATTGTTCTTATTGCATTAAAAATGAGTTTTGAATATAATTATTAAGTAAAATAATTATAATAATTCCTATTTTTAATTATACTATTTTAAATTTATATTTTTTTGTATTTTTATTATTCTAATCACTTTTATTTGGTGTTTTATTCAATAAGAAGAACAAGCACATGCTCAATCAATGAAGTTTTTAATTGTACAATGATATCAAAAAAAGGAAATGAAGCTTGTAATTTATTGTAGTCATAAAATACTAGCAAGATATGTTTCTGATTTTCAACTTTTAGTTTTTATTTTTGATATAGTTTTCATTTATATTTTTTGTTTGACAAAACATAATTTTCAATTCTCACACTCAATAACCGCTTAATAATAAAAAAAGATAACCCGATGCACATAGCTCCTGCGTACGCGGGATTAGGGAAGGGACGGACCGTAACTGCTTAATAATGCTGGTAGAAATTATAAAGATTCATTGCAAAAAATTCAACTTTGGAATAGAATGCTAACATGTGCCGAGAAAATTTTTTTTCTACGTTCTTTGCTAGTGGATTCTACTTGTAAAAAAATTACCTATACATAAAGTTAGAAATAGTCAAATGTTACATTTGGGAGCATGAATTGCAAATCTTAAATTTAATTTTGGGTGAATTTGGATAAATTTAAATACGATTTTATATTACATTTATCCAGATTCAATACAATTTCAAATTTAAAAGGTAAAATTTAAATTTACTTGAAAATGTCATAAGTAATTACACAGTTGATACTAAGAGCTCGATTTAATTTTTATTTAAATTTAATTAAAATTTAAAACTTTGAATGTGTCCTAAATAATAATAATAATAATGAAAAACTTCTGGAAATGATGCTTTCCAATAAAATATTAAGTATATGATGACCGAAAGCACTTGAATATTTCATCATGTTTCATGAGCACATGACCATGCACGTGCCCTGCTTTTGCTTCGGGATCGGCGCTGCCTGCCGTGCACGTGATTCGAGGTTCCTCCAATCAAAACCTCACACGATCTCACCACATTCTAAATGTAATATCTCCAAGGATATTTCTACGCCTCCGAGATACTTGTCCCCTAAAATGGGCATTGCCTCAAACAAAAAAATATAAAAAGTAAAAAAGTAAGAACAATAGAAAATGCTGTACAAGGAATAAAATATATTTTCCCTTTCTTCATTCTTCTTTTAATATTTGTTATTATTAATATTAAAAAAATGCTTTATATTGATTTAAGAACTTTAATTCAAGTACACACGCATACATTCACACATGAACTAATTAAAGTTTATGATTTTAATGTAATTTTAGGCAAAATCTTGGAAGATGTGAAAAGAATAAGAGATGAGAGCTAAATTATCTCTCGTTGTATAGTTTAGGCCCAATATACATTTTGTAAACAGTAAATACACATATGCCTCCTACGTCCTAGAATTGGGTACCGATGTGCACATCGGTCCTAGAACCTAAATACATAAGTTCTTTGATGACATAAAATAGGAGGGAGAAAGGTCGGGTGGTTAAGTGGGTTCTACTATTAGAACTTGAAACCGATATAGTAAAGATTGATTCTAAATTTTTGAAGCGTCAACTTATTTTGTAAAAACTGAGGATCTCAAACTAAACTTACCTTGAGATTTGTAAATTCAAGATGTTTCTGGGTTTTATTAAGAATTTGTAAATACAAATTAATTATCAGTTTTAACCTCAAACATGCTAATATAAGGTTTTGCATTGTAGAACTTGTATTATAGCCTATTAAGAATTTGTGTTAGAACCTTTGACATGTTAATTATAAGTCGATTTAGAAGGAACCTTGGTGGGTCGGTTGTAGATTGATTGACACCTAGAAGGTAGAAGTCTAGAACCAAATATGTATTTCTCTCTCTCTCTCTCTCTCTCTCTCTCTCTCTCTCTCTCTCACACACACACACACACACACACAAATTTTCTTTCTTAGAGCATCATTTTGCCACTACATCCGTTCTCTTCTCTCAGTGTATTTCCATGGGTTTGCCTTGGTATTGTCAATTAGATTGAATATATCTCTTTGTGAGGGTTCTCGTATTATATAGTAAATAGAAACGTTAGTTACAAGGCTGAAAATCAGCATTTACAGCCATTTAAGAGGCTAAATAAGGCAATTACAATTAATCTATTAATTACAGAATATCAACTACAATTAGCCTACTAATCGCAGAATATCTACAGCAATAATATAAAATCATACCATAATTAGAGAGACCAATTATGACATCGCATCTGACTGACTTCCCCCCTCAAATTTATGCTAGCTGATCCATAAGCATCAATTTGCCCACAAGAAACTGATGGTGTTGTCGTGTCATAGCTTTTGTGAAGACGTCAGCTATTTGGAGGTGAGTAGAAACATGAGGTAGAGATATAATCCGAGTATCCAAGGCTTCTCGAATAAAGTGACATTCTATTTCAATGTGCATTGTACACTCATGATAAACATGATTAGCAGCTATTTGAGTGACACTAGTATTATTAGCATGAAGAGGAGTAGAATCAAATTGAGAAAAACTAAGCTCAGTTAGAAGCCCACATAGCCAGACAATCTTAGAACATGCAACATACATTGCTCGACATTCAAATTCAGTAGAGGATTAGAAACACCAGCTCATTTCTTACTTTTCCAAGAGATTAAAGATCACCAAGAAACATGCACCACCCAGTGACAGACCGCCGAGTATCAGGACATCTGACCCAATCAGCATCACTATAAGCGACAAGGCAAAGTAGAGAGCCAGTTGGAAAGAACAACCCACGACTAGGTGACCCCCAATGTTAACCTTGGTGCAATCCCAAGAGGGAGGGGAGTGAATTGGAGATTTAAAAAATTCTTTCTAAGTTTATCTAATCCAACAATCAGTATTACGCAACATAAGGGCAGTCTAAGCAATATCAAGCCTAAACAGATATTTAACCAATAAGCATAAACATATAGGTGTAGAAAATAAAGTGCGGAAAATAAATTGACACCAGATATGTTATCGGGGTTCGGCCAATATTGCCTACATCCTCGCATTGGCTCACTAGTACAAGGATTCCACTACGGCTCATTTAACGGGTGGAGCAGCTCCAGTTACAACCAAATCAATTAGTAAGGCTGACCTCAACCTACACCTTACTAAGATGGTGCACCTAACTTTCCTAACCGGGTCTAAGCCAATCTGGGACTATTCCACAGGGCTAGTCTCACTCTTTAGGCTCACGCCGGGAATACAACAAAGGTATATAAATTTGCGTACATAGAAATATGCTTCTCAAACAAGCAGATATGTACCACAGTATAGCTCAATAATAACGCAAGTGCGAATGATAGAAAATATGCTCAGTGCTTAATGATGTGCTAAACACTCAATCTAATGTAAATCAACAAATAAGATCTTGAGTGTATTTGCAAGCAAACTTCGAAACAAATAAACAATGTAAATCAATCACCACAAGTTTCAAAGTGTTTCAACAAGTATATTCAAAATATCTCAAACAAGATTTTCTCAAAATAATGGTTTAAGAGATATTTGAAAATGTATAAGCTTGTGTAAAAAATATTTTGCAACTCAAAATCACAAGCTTGATGAGTCTTGCAATCAATATGCAAAGACTCACTGGCTATAAGGGTATTCCCACTTGAAGATTTATTATTTAAATTGGGAGAAAAACGCTAACTAAGGACTCTCAATGAAAATAACAATCAATGAAAATAAGGAGAGTTTTAGCAATATAAATCACTCAATAACACTTTTGGGAACTTGATCTATCAAAGGGAATAGCAAAATAAAGAGTCTATGGACTTAGTATAGGAAAAATAAGCACTTGAGATTTGAGAGGATTTTTGGCTAACTGAATTTGCTAATCACACTTAATCTTTGCAAATGAATCCCTATATATAGACTTGGCCCAAATTATGACTGTTGGGGACTCATCAGGAATTATTAAAAAAGTTTTAAATGAGTTTAAGGATTTTAACCCTATTTAACCCCAAATTGTCGAGGTAAAAATAAAACCAACCCGAGAGTTTTGGGTGCCTGAGCCACAGTTCGGTCGCCCAAACAGACACAGTAAGAAAAAGGTATTTTTGAGGCGATTTTTTGAATGAGGCGATTCCCCAAAAAGACCGTGATTCGGTCACCCGGTCTAAAGTTCGATCGCCCGAGGGTAAAATTAACATGAGGTTCGGGCTGCCAAGTTAGTGGGAAAGTTTCTGACATAGGTTCGGTCACTCGTGGAAGATACATTCATTTTGGTTCGATTTGCCAAACACAGGTAAACATTTTGATTCGTCCATGGTTCGGTCAACTGAGGTAATTTGAACTGCTAGGTTCGGTCACCCGAATGCCTTTTGATTTTTTACCTAAGGTCCTTTTCTTTGCTATAATTTTTCCCTAATAATATGAGAACTATGTTAGGACTTTGCGCCAACTCTCCATTCATGAGTGATCTTCTGGTGAAGATCGCACTTATATAGGAGCATTGATCAAGTACTAGCGTTCAGTAAATGCTTGCTTGAAGATCAATTGGAGGACTTAAAGAAAAAGTACAAAGACACTAAAGAGACGATCATTCGTTTGCGAGGGGATAATAGAGTAACGAGCAATAGGGAAAAGAGGAGGAAGGAGGGATGCGAGAGGTTATTGGGGTCTTTGAGGAGTTCTCGTGAAGGTGAGAAGGAGTATGAAGAATAAGATGAAGGATTTGGAGTGCGTGAAGGTGAGAGCCGAGGCAGAGGTTGAGGCTTGGAAGAATCGGTTTGTGGAATTAGAGGATAGGGTTTTGTGCCTAGAAAAGGATACGACTTTGTTAATGAGGTGGGAAAATGAAGTACAAAACAGGGGCCTATGTATGTGCGTAAAGGTTCAAGGTTAGTTGAATGCAAGCAAAGATCAAATAGAGATAAGACGAGCAACAGGTGCAAAAGTCTCCTCATAGTCAATACCATACTTCTGAGAGAAACCCTTTGCAACAAGGCAAGCTTTGCATCGTTCCACTGATCCATCTGAAAGAGTCTTGATTTTATAGACCCACTTACATCCAACTGCAGACTTCCCAGAAAGCAAATCCACCAAGTCCCAAGTATGAGTTTTAGTGAGAGCATCTAGTTCATTAGACATAGCTTTCTTCCAAAGAGGGCCTCACGATAACTATGAAGTTCGTGAAGAGTAGCAAGGGCATAATAACAATGATAATATTGAATATGAGAAGGAGGGGCTCTTACTCTAGTGGATTGACGGAGTGCAGGTACCTGGATGGGCTCGAGCACAGTTGATGTATCAGAAGTATCAGCAAACATGTCAGATGACTCAGGAACAGTCGAAGAAGGAACATCTAAAGAGCTTAGTATCTCTGTAGTGGAGTCATAGACTAAAGCAATATATTAATTAGTAAAAATAGGAGCATAACTAGAAGAGGACAGCGGAAAAAGAGAAATACTCATAAACATCTTATGTTCCCAGCCATATGATGAGAAATACGAAGATGCTTGGCTATGGGATCATAGCAACGATAACCTTTTTGAGTGAGACCATAACCAAGAAGACAATAGAGTCTAGATTGTGGTTCAAGTTTGGTGCGTTCGAGTGTAGGAAGACTGAAAAAACAAACATAACCAAAAACTCGAAGTAATGAATAGTTAGGGACCTTACCATGAAGAAGCTCAAACGAAGTTTTATTGTGTATAGTGGGTAAGGGAACACGATTGATGGTGTAGATGGCAATAAAAGCAACTTCACCCCAAAAACATTCTAGAAAAGAAGTAAAGATGAGAAGTGCTCTTACCATATCTAGAATGTGATGATGTTTACATTCTGCTCGACCATTTTGTTATGAGGTGTATGGACAAGAATGACATGAGACTATCCCATTTTGCTATAAGAGGGTAAGAAAAGACTCATCATTGTATTCCATAATATTATCTAAACGAAAAGTTTTAATGATACAAGAAAATTGTGTTTGCACCATTTTTTGGAAATTCTGGTAAACATTTGTGAGTTCAGACTGATGCTGTAAAAGATAAATCCAAGTATAACGACTGTAATCATCCACAAAGATAACAAAATAATGAGATACCCCCTCAGTCGGAATCGGGGTGGGACCCCAAATATCAGAGTGGACTAAGTCAAAAGGTGTAGAATAAAAAGATTCACTTTTACTAAAAGACAAATGTGCCTGTTTTCCAAGACAACATGAAACATAATCAAAAGACTAAAAATTATCTAAACCTAAATGACCCCGAGAGGCCAAGAACTAGACACGTGGAAGTGAAGCTTGTCCCAACCGGGAGTGCCACAAACTGGAAGTGACTGTGATAGCAGCCATGGAGGTTGTTGTTGAGGAAGGAATCTGTAGATATGAGAGCTCGAAAAGAAGTCCAACTTTACAGCTCGTTCCAAGCAGCTGACCCGTCTATGAATCCTGTACATCAACACCCTTGTTAGAGAATTTCAAGTCAAGACCTAAATCACAAAGTTGTCCAATGAAAATAAGATTTAAGGATAACTTAGGCATAGTGTAAGTATCACTAACAGATAACTTAGAGGTAGAAATAGACCCTACAGGACTAATAGGCATATAGGAACCATCAGCAGCATATATGGTAGGATTGGGAGAAAAAGTAGTTTTATGAGAGAAAAGGGTGGAATCAAATGTCATATGATTATAGCAGGCAAAGTCTATAAACCACTTAGATTTACCTAGGGTGACGAACAAGCCAATGGAGGATTGGGACAAAACCTAGTGAATTAAGTCCTTCACGTCAGCTGCAGTGAGAGAAGTGGACTAAGATAGAGTCTTGGGTGTAGAGGAATCAGATGAAGCGACCGCAGCTATCTGCCAGGAAGCTTGTTGCTCCTTATAATAATGGAACTTGTGACCTTCATTGATGGTATGACCATGGCGTTTAAACCACTTTCAAAAACCATTCTTGGAGGTGGATTGAGATTGATAAATGACTAGTAGAAGACTGTGGAGTACCATGAGAAGCAGTGGCAAGGACCATATCAGACGATTGCATCTTCATAGTGAAACGACGAGTTTCTTTAGAGATGAGTTCCGAAAGTGCAACATCTAAAGTTAGAAGTGGTTGACGATGAAAAAGAGAGGCTTGATTAGATTCAAAATCATCCCGAAGAGCCATCATAAAGTGCATAAACTTCCGTCGATCAAGCCAAGTAGCAAACATTTGAATGTATTTAGAACATTCCAACTTCAGATCTGTGGCAGATAATTGTTCCCAAAGATGATTATTCTAAGAATAAAAATCAACAATAGACTGACCTGGTTTTTGACGCATTTGATAAAATTTCGCTTCCAATTGAAACTCCAAGGAAGCATCATAGGCATAGTTGTATCTTTTGGCTAGAAAATCCTAAGCCACCTTAGCATTCCAAAGTCTTGGAAGAAGACTATTGATGGGTAGAATGGAAGTATTGATGAACCAAGACCAAATCCTGTAGTGAATACTGTCCCAATCTTCCAAACTGGATGCAAATGCCTCTTCCTTCTTACTGTCCTGTTGCACTAGTTTAGGAACTCCTCCAGTCACATAACGCTATAATCGGCATTCTTTCATGAGACTCTCCATATTCTGAGCCCACATACTATAATTTGATCCATCCAATATCACATCAATAGGATAGACAATCAAATCAAGATTCGATGCGGATTGAGACATATTGAATCTTCAAATGCAAAAACAGACTGCAAAAATGAAATCAGTATGAAAAATTGAGTAGGAAACACATGAATCACAAAAGCTAACATTGGTCAATGGTAAAAAGTCAACGATCAACTTGGCAAAAGTCAATGGTCAACTCAAGAAAAGTCAACAGCCAACTTAGTCAAAGTCAAAGGTCAACTATCAATGTCGATAGAAGTCAACGGTCACGGTTTGCTAAGCAACGGCCGATGCTGACGTGGCGACGATGTGTCGCGTGCAGAATGAGACATATGATGGCATGCACCTAGGCGCGTGCAGTAGCGGGTCAGCATGTAAGAGCGTGAGCGGCGAACTAGAATCTTCAAGCGGCACGTGGGGGCGTGTGTGGCATCGGATGGCTCCAATTTCGACGGCATTGAACTCCTCTCTAAATGGGCTTTCCAACGGTGGTGGCACCTCGGTGGAATAGTGATTGGAACATTGCGAAGTCGAGGAAGGTAGAGAGAAGCGACGAGGCATGGCGGCGCATAAAGCAGGTAACGGTCGAGCTTCCTTTACGGGAGGGAAGTCCCGTACCTTGCGAATCTATTTGTGGACTTATTGTTCCACATTGGATTGCAAAAAAGCTAAAAAGAACTCCAAATAGCGGCTATCGTCACAAGAAAGAGCATTGGAAATTTGCCGAAAGAACACCGGAAAAATCCTATAGGCCACAAGTCTGTAGCTATGATACCATAAAGAAAGAAAGAAAGAAACTATGAAGAGAAATTCTGTATATTTTTATGTGTATAAATAGTACAATAAAGGGTCTATTTATATGTGAATGAGGCCAAACAATAATAGAAAGACAATAAATATAAAAAACCAAATCTGAATAAAATAATCATAAAATTAGAATATTCATATATTCTAACAGTCTTGATTACCCAGTGTTGGCTATGATGTGTGCAGATAATTCTTATTGGATTTGGAAAGAGGTAAGGGTCTAAAGGGCCATCCTAGGTAGTTTTCGGTCATTAAAATCAAAATATTAAAGGAAAAAAACTAATAAAATAAAGGATATTAGAACTTTTTTATTATTTAAACTTCTATAAAGGAATCTAAAAAGTTTATTAAATGGGCATAAAAACTATGTTGAAGTCTATGTTTTTTAGTGAAACCATATAATTTTATATGAGGTAGGCCAATAATGAGCCTATTAGACATGAGAAATGAGTAAAATGTTACAAACTTATTCACAAGCCTACTTACAAATACTTAAACGAGTCTATTCTTAAAGACTCAAATGAATTTGTTCACAAACATTTGTAGGCTGAAATTGCGATGCTCAAACTTAGCTTATTGATCAAATGAAAAAAAAAAAAAAATTTATATTCAGGCTTAGTGTCACGGTCTTAGAGTCTTGCGATTGTGACAATAATTTTGGTGTATGATTTTGACTTGGAGGGAACTTTGGTTGATCTGGATAGTAGTTATTGTGATGTTCTCAAACGTAAAATGTATGATCATTAGATCCCTAGTGGTTACTCAAAATTAAATAAAAATGCTTGAGAGACTTTATTTTGGGGAACACCAATAAGCGGCCTACCTTCCCTAGTATCTTAATGGGTTCTAAGTAAGCATCTTGAGGAGAGGTTAGGAGTGGGTTGACATCCTCAAGTGGATGCTTGGGCTTCTGTGTGGAATTGGGAGACCCATGGACGATCCATTTGAGAATGAAGTTGTGTGGTACTCTCAACCCAGTGGTTGCAATATTCATCTTTATTACTTTGAAGTTATATAGTTGGAAGGTGTCATCCAAGACCTTGGTTGGACTATGGAGGGGTATAAATCCTTCGTGTGTTTTGCTCAAGTATCGTATGGTGTCATTTCCTTTAGTTTTGGCTAGGGGGTCGTAAATGATGTGCACTTTAACATGAGGTTTGTGCTGTGGGGATGAGAGTTACCCTCAATGCTAGTGAAATATGAGTTTAAGTCCCTTGCCATTTGAGTCTAGGTTCCTCAGTGACATCAGTTGGTTTAAGAGGACTTTCGAGTTGTGAGATTTGATCACTAGGTAGGCACTTGAGTGTTTTCTTGGATGAGGATGAGTACGACTAGGCTAGACTTGATGTAGTATTGCCACCGCACGAGCGTGACTACTTAAGACATTAGGTAAATATTGGTAAGGGTGATTTCTTTAGTCTTGGAAATTTGCACAATGGTGATATATATTAACAGATGTGTATTCTTGAATTGTTAGTTTAGAGTGGGTAGTTTAGTTGTTAGTTCAGTTATGGATTATTGTATATATACCCTTGTAATCTTCTTTGTAATATGCTCTTTGAATACAATTTCGGAATATACAGTTTATTTATTTAACATGGTATCAAAGCGCTTTCCTCTCCACTCCGCTTTGACGCTCTCCCTCTCCCTTCTCGGTCGTCTCCTGGTCTTCAAGAGCTTGCAATCTTCATCTTTGCGAAGCATTCTCTTCGATCTTTGTGTCGTCTTAGCTCATTCACTTTAGAGGACTCCGTCATTGTGTTCGCGGTCAAACTCTTCTGCAGATCCAAAAAGTTGCTCATTCTTTCACTGTTCCCTGCCAAAAGTTCTTGGTTCCTCCGCCGAGCATCTTGTCGTCTTCCTCTGCAGATCCTCTTGCGGTCTTGCCTCTCAGAGTGCTTGCATCTCACATCCGCTCCGCTCTAACGCTCTCTCAATCTCCATATGCTTCACGATCTATTCCCATTGCAATCCCTCACGTGCGCCATGTCCGCGGCTCCAGATTCCGTTGATGATGACTTCAAGTTCAACTTTCAGTGTTATGAGATGTACGCTCGCTAGTACTGTCGATCCGCTGTACGACCGCTATATTTTCCTTTGCTTCAAGAGCCTTGATTTTTGGCCTTCTTATGTCGAGGACTCTGACTCTGATCTACTTCCCAAGTGTAACGCCCCAACCTGGGTCTGTTAGGGAGCACTACATCTCTCCTCATCCACATGGACTAGACAATAAGGGGGCGAGTCTTATCGGACTGATGACTGGCCCCACAAACCAACACGTGTTCTTTTCAGTGTGTTTTATCCTCACTCACACACTTCCTGAGAAAACTTCCCAGGTGGTCACCCATCCCAAGATTGCTTCAAGCCAAGCACGCTTAACTATAGAGTTCTTATGGGAAAGCTTCCGAAAATAAATATGCACCTTATTGATATTGGTAGTAACATCTAATCTTTTAAGTCTTTCATCCATGGGGTATCACACCAAGCTTTTCTCCTCAGCTGTCAAGTCTTGCAAGAATGACATCAATGTTAAGATCCTCTTGCGACCTCGTGATTTCTGGCTACTTCTCCGGCTCCAGTGTCTTTATTCACATTTTGGTTACATGAGGATTTACTTGTGTGTGCTCCAAGTGTTTGAAAGAATGACACAAAGGAGCTAATGATTCACAATGCTATGGCTTACAGAACCAGATTTGATCGAACTGGGAGGACACTGTTTGTGTGTTTGTTCGTTTTGGTGATTGCATCCCTTCCCCTCCTCGAATTTTCTATTTTTCTGATTCTTGCTCCCGCATACATTTTTCTTTTCTTTTCTTTCTCCCATATTCTGCTTTGGAATTTTTCTCCTCAGTCCTTTGTTTGCTTTGATTTTTTAGTTATAAAGATTGCCTATCTGGAGCCTCTAGCTCACTCGTATTTGGTATGATATGTTGGTCACCATATTGTGCTCTTGAATTTTATGCTCTAGAATTTTATGCTTTACAATGCTGTCTATCCTACTCTAAAATTCTACCTTGGAATGCTGCATATGCTACTCTAAAATTCTGCTTTGGAATTTTCTACTCTAGAATTTTTTGCTCTGGAATTTTCTTGAGAATTTTCTTGAAAATATTTTTTTTTTTCTTGCATCTTCTTTGAAAAATGACTGATGCAAATCCTCTCGTCTCTCACTGCTCCTCTTGCGGATTATCTCTCTTGCCGATGCCGATTGTGCATCTCTAGCGCTGATCAGTTATGGTTTTCATTATCTTTTACTGTAAGATGAAGATGTTAAATCTTTATTCCCCATCTCCATCTTGAGGGGGCATATTAACAAATGTGTATTCTTGAATTGTTAGTTTAGAGTGTTTAATTTAGTTGTTAGTTCAGTTATGGATTATTGTATATATACGCTTGTAATCTTCTTTGTAATATGCTCTTTGAATACAATCCGGAATATACAGTTTATTTATTTAACAACTTGGCTTATTTATTAAGTAAATTATAATGAATGAACTTCAATTGAGTCAAGTTTTTCATTAACTGAATACTTTATAAAGTAAGCTATGAATTGACATCCTTACCCCCCTTATTATTTAAGACTCTATATAAGCTGGTTGAGCTTTTAAATGGGTATAACTTAGTTGAGTTCAGTTTTCTTCTAAATCAACTTGTTTAACAAAATAAGTATAAAAAATAAGCTTGAAAATTGCTCATGTGTGCAAAAGGACGCCAAACCCTAATATGTCTTTGCCAAATCAAGCCATTGAATAATTCACAAATGATTTGGTTCTCTAGCAATCTTATTAAACCAATTTTTTTTTTATATAAAAATTATAAAATTGGACTATTTGACTATATACACATGGTAGTATTTTTAAATTCCCTTACTACCACCATCATTGCCATTGTTGCCACAATCACCTATCTCTGCTATATCCTTCTCCTTTTCCTACACCTCCTCCTACTTGCATCATTTTTTTGGTGCTCAAATTCGATTCCATTATCTTTACCATTTTTCCGCTTGGAGGAAGAGAGAGAAAGTGGCTACTAAAGCCACTCAACATCCGTATCTCATAGCTAGATTGCTTTCTTAATGTCAAACTTAGCCTTTGTACTCTCTTTTTGTGGGGTTTCTTCGTATGATGAATGAATTAATTTCTATTTAGAGACTCATTGTAATAGTTTTTATGTGATAAATGGTCCTCGTATGTTCCAGCATTGACACGTGTTTCTTTCATTGCTTTACCTTAAAAGATGAGTTGATCACATGAAAAAAAGATTGTGTTCTTTTTTAGTTTAGTGCTTTTTGTTTGTGTATTTTTAATATTATTATATTATTATTATACTATAATATTATTATTATTTTATTATTATCTTGGAAAAGAAGATGTACCTTGAATTGGGTCATGGTCATTCATTCATATATTTCATAAATGTATAAGATTAATTATATGAATATACCTTGTATCTAGGTTTGTATCTACTTAATATATACATATCTTATTTATTAAGTACATGGAAAATGAATGGTCATTTTGTACCTATAAATAGACCCTTGAGACTTTTGCACAAGATACCAATATCTTCTTTTCATTCTCATCATATCATCCTTATTTTGAGTTTAGAGAGTTTGACAGGCAAAGAAAAGTATTTTTTATTTATTTTTTTTTTTTTGTGGAGCTTTGGACTCCTTTGTTTTGCAGAATTAAAGAGAGTCATACGATTCAAATTGGGCTATTATATCTTGGGGGAGACGAGTCTAGGGGAATTTTGCTGTACTGATTTGTAGGCTAAACTAATAAACCGCATAGGACTTGAATCTCCTTAAAGAGAGCGAGATATCCGTGCCTCAACTTATTTGTGAATTGTGTTTATATTTTTTATTTTTATTTTTGTTTAAGTTTAATGTTTTTTGTTTTTATTTTATTAAATTTCCTAACAATTTTAAGGAGATTCAAAATATGGAGCCTACAATTGAGAAACTGAGTGAAAATTTTGGAGATCTCAACAAGCCTTTTCGGTTTAAAGGAGCCCACTTCACAAGATGGAAAGATATGTCTCTTGAAACCTTGATCACTCGAATTCGCATAGAAGAGGAGGCAAAAGGGTAAGAGGCAATTTTGCAGGAATATGGTAATACCAATAACGCTAATACCACAAAGGTAAATTTAATTCCTTCTGAAACATAATACTTTGTCCAAAGGTCTTTTTCCTAAAAACCGTCAATTAAAGCTTAAGAAGAGAAATATGAAAAATAACAATATACCTCACAAATATAATAGGGGCAACCCTAATCAAAAGAATTTGAACTTAGGACCCCCCTTAAAATCGAAACAAGTAAAACAACAATGTTTGTTATATTTGTGGAAAAAGTGGACATATTCCTCAAGTTTGAAAATTTTGAAAACATGGGCCTATTCCTCAATCTAATATAGTTGAGGAACCATTTGTGGTGATGCTTATTGATATAAATATGGTCCACAATATTGAAGGGTGGTAAGCAAACTCAGGTGCTAATAGACATATATTTTATAATAAATCTTGGTTTAAGGTGTATACTCCTTTGAAGGAATCCATATATATGCTCAAAAAAATCATTTTGAGATGAAAGATTTAAGTGAGGTTGATGTTATTTTAGGCATGAAAATTACAAGAATATGAGATGGTATATTTCTTAATCAGTCGCATTACATTGAAATTTTTTTGAATAAATATGGTTATGATAAGTGTAAGCGTGTTACTGCTCCTTTTGATTCAAGTAATCATTTATTTCCTGTTAAGAATGAAAATGGAGTGGTTAATAAAAGGAATATAATAGCATTATTGGATGCCTGAGATATGCAACTAATTTAATTAGACCTGAAATTGCAAATGCAGTAGGAATACTTAGTAGATTTTTGAGCAAACCGAGTAGAGAACATTGGAATCCACTTAAACGTGTAATGAAATATTTAGTTGGTATAAAAAGTTATGGCTTATTTTTTACTAAGTATCCTGCTATACTCGAAGGTTTTTGTGATACTGATTGGAATACTTTGTCAGGTGATTCTCTTTTTACCACAGATTATATTTTTACTTTTGGTGGTGGTGCTATTTGCTGGAAATCTAAAAAAACAAACAATAATTGGTAACTCAATTATGGAAGCTGAGCTTATTACTATAGCATTAGCTAGTGAAGAAGCAAGTTGGTTAAGAGATATGTTTGTATGAAATCCCTTTTTGGTAAAAACCAATACCACCTATCCTAATTAATTGTGATAGTATTGCTGCAATTGGTAGAGTAAATAATCGTTATTATAATGGTAAATCTTAACCCATAATAAGAAAACACAGTACTGTTAGACCATATTTGAGTAGTGGCATCATTAATGTGAGTTATATAAAACTTTTGAAAATCTTACATATCCATTAACTAAGGCCTTAGCAAGAGAAAGGGTCTGAAATACATATAGGGGGATGGGATTAAAGTCTGTAAAATCATGAACCACGTATGAGGATACCCAACCCAAGGACCAGAGATCCTGAAATTGGGTTCAATGGGAAGAATGAATCTTATGATGGTCATAAGAAATGCACCATTATTTTTAAACTCATCCCTATGGTGTAAGTGAATTTATCCTGTAACGGAAGAGATTGAGTTTTTAAAACTTTTAATGTTAATCTATATCTTTTATGAGTGGGGTGTCAAAGTTACAAGAGCACCCTTGAAAAATTTCACCTATGTGAGCATGAGAGTGGGGCCACTCTCTATGAGAATTGGATTTATTCTCAAATATGCTCATGAAACTAGGATTAGCACAAGGCCGAAACGTGCTGGCTATTAAAGTTTATGTTAACACCTGAATGAGTATATGTAAGAAATAATTGTAGTGACTCGAAGAATTATGGTATTTAAATAATAAAAGAGGGAGGAAGATGGAAATTGAAAAAGGAGGAATAGCAGGCTTGAAGATGTTTTTACAGCTGAGGAAGATGGAAATTGAAAGAATTTACAAATGTTTTTCTAGATGAGTTGCCAGACTTGCCACCCAATTGGGAGGTAGATTTTCCTATTGATTTACTTCCTGGTACAGCGTTGATTTTTAAAGTAACTTACCAAATGGCACCAGCAGAGTTAGCAGAATTAAAGAGTTAGTTGCAAGATTTGCTTGATAATGGCTTTATACGACCTAGTGTATCTTCGTGGGGAGCTCTAGTATTATTTGTGAGGAAGAAGGACGGGTCTATGAGGATGTGTATAGATTATAGAGAAATTACTAAGGTGACAGTCAAGAACAAGTATCCTCTACCCCGTATAGATGATTTGTTTGACCAGCTCCAGGGTACATGAGTGTATTCTAAGATTAACCTCAGATCAGGCTATCATCAGGTGAAAGTGAAAGCAGAGGATGTATTAAAGATAGCCTTTAGGACCAGATACAGACATTATGAATTTCTCGTTATGCCGTTTGGTCTGATGAATGCTCCTGCAGTATTCATGGATTTAATGAATAGGATTTTCCATCCATAATTAGACCAGTTTGTTGTTATTTTTATTAATGATGTACTGGTTTATTCGAGGAGTTATGAGGAGCATGAGGTGCATTTGAGGCAGATTCTACAGATACTTCGGGAAAGGAGGTTGTATGCTAAGTTTAGTAAATGCGAATTCTGGCTTGAGAAAGTTGTATTTTTGGTGCATGTCATTTCAGGGATGGTATATCTGTGGATCCTAGTAAAATTGAAGCGGTCGTGAATTGGGCTAGACCAAGGAACGTCCAGGAAATTAGGAGTTTCTTGGGGTTAGTTAGGTATTACCGTCGTTTCATTGAGGGATTCCTAGCGTTATCAGGGCCTCTGACATGACTGACTAGGAAGAATGTCATATTTGAGTGGGACGACAGTTGTGAGCAAAGTTTTCAGGAATTGAAGCAGAGACTTGTCACGGCACCAGTACTGGTTATTCTGTCAGGGGGTGAAGGTTATGTTATTTACAATGATGTGTCCTTGAAAAGGCTTGGTTGTGTACTAATGCAGCATAGTAGAGTAGTAGCGTATGCTTCCATATAGTTGAAAGAATATGAAAAGAACTACGCTACCCATGATCTTGAATTAGCTGCAGTGGTATATGCATTGAAAATTTGGAGGCATTATTTGTATGGTGAATGGTGCGAAATCTTCTCCGACCACAAGAGTTTAAAGTACTTTTTCACTCAGAAGGAACTGAATATGAGGCATAAAAGATAGTTGGAGCTTATCAAATATTTTGACTGCACTATCAGTTACCGCCCAGGGAAGGTGAACATGGTAGCTGATGCTTTGAGCAGGAAGTCTGTGGGATCAGCGTTGGTGGCTATGGAGATCCAGTATCCGATTATAATGGATCTAGAGAGACTTGGCATAGAGTTGGTTGAGAGTGGTTCTCAAGCTCGTATTGCTAGTCTAGTGGTGCAGCCTACTTTACAGGAAATGATTAAAACTGCTCAAAAAGACAATCCAGAATTAGTAGAGGTATTAGTTAGAGTGTAGAATGGTCAGGGGGAGGAATTTTGTGTTGCAATGACAGAGCGTTGCGATTTTGTTCCAGATTATGTGTTCCTATTGATGTTGACTTTAGAAAGACCATCTTAGAGGAGGCTTAAAAATCTTAGTACACAGTTCATCCCGACAGTACAAAAATGTATAGGGATCTACGAGAGTTGTATTGGTGTAGTGGTATGAAGAAGGAGATTTATGAGTATGTAGCATAATGTTTGACGTTCTAGTAGATAAAAGCTGAGCACTAGAGACCGGTGGGCTAGTTGCAGCCACTTTTTATCCCGAAGTGGAAATGGGATCACATATCTATGGACTTTATTTCAGGGCCGCCGTCTGCGTGGCATAACTAGAATGCACTTTGGGTGATTGTGGATCGTTTGACCAAGACTGTCCATTTCCTTCCCAACAAGATTAGCTACTCCATGGATAGAATGACAGAGATATATATTCAAGAGATAGTATGTTCTCACGGCGTGCCAGTGTCTATAGTGTCAGATAGAGACCCACGTTTCATATCACGATTTTGGAAGAGCTTGCAGGAGGCTCTAGGATCTCAATTATCTTTTAGAACAGCGTTCCATCCTCAGTCAAATGGGCAGACTGAAAGGACAATTCAAATATTGGAAGATATGCTTCGAACGTGCGTGCTAGATTTTTTGGGTAGTTAGACTCAGTTTATGCCATTAGTGGAATTTGCGTATAATCATGCTAGATATTGGGGGTAGTTGGACTCAATTTATGCCACTAGTGGAATTTACGTATAATAATAGTTATCAAATTAGCATTGGCATGGTACCGTTTGAGGCGCTTTACAATAGGAGATGTCATTCTCCTTTATTTTGGGATGAAGTGGGCGAGCAGCGAGTTGTGAGAACAGAGCTTGTTCAGCAAGCACGTGATAAGGTTCGACTTATCAGAGATAGAATCAGTGTAGCTTAGAGCCGACAGAAGAGTTAAGCTGATACCCATCGTAGGAAATTGGAGTTTGATGTCGGTAATCATGTATTTTTGAAAATAGTTCCATCAAAAGGGGTTATGCGATTTGGGAAGAAGGGTAAACTTAGCCCTAAGTTTATCGGTCCATTTGAGATTCTAGAAAAAATGGGGCCAGTTGCCTACAGTCTAGCTTTGCCACCTATATTTTCTAGGATCCATGACGTATTCCACGTTTCTATGTTGAGGAAATACGTCCTAGACCCTTCTCACGTAATCAGCTATGGTGAATTAGAACTCAGTGATTCACTAGTTTATGAGGAGGTGCCAGTACAGATTTTGGATAGGAAGGAACAAGAATTACGTAATAAGAAGATTCCTTTGGTGAAAGTCTTATGGAGAAATCATGCAATAGAAGAAGTTTCGTGGGAGCTTGAGGAACAGATAAGGTAGAGACATCCACAATTATTTAGGGAAGTGTAATAGTAGGTAATGTATCTTTTGTAGGTACATGTAGCGGTTTACTTAATAAGTAGTCTTTTAGTTTTGGGAGAATTTTATTTTGTATATGTAATCTCCCATAACTTGGAATGTAACCATAGTATTCCTCCGCCATAAGTGAGTGTAAATAATAAAATAAGTAGACTGTTTTCTTTAAGGGATGATGAATCGTATGGATAGCAAATTTCGAGGATGAAATTTTTAAAAGGAGGGGAAAATGTAGTGACTCGAAGAATTATGGTATTTAAATAATAGAAGAGGGAGGAAGATGGAAATTGAAAAAGGAGGAATAGAAGGCCATGTCGACGAACGCACTGCGTTCATTGATGACGTGGCATATTGGGCTCGTCGATGAGGGTGTGCTTCATCAACGAGAAAATACTGAGAGGCTATTTTCCCAGCTCTGAAATTCGTCAACGAGGAACAATCGTTCATCAACGAACTTCCTTCGTGACCTCGTCGACGAGGTGACGTGGCTCGTTGACGAAGGCCAGTGTATAAATAGCCCTAAATGCGATTTTACAGTTGATTTTCCACATAGAAACTCTCCCTCTCTCTCCTTTTCGGTTCCCACCCCTTCTCTCTTAATTTCTGGGTCTGTTCTTCACCGGATCGACGATCCGAAGCCACCATTACACTCTTGGGGAAGTTCTCTACAAATCTGCTGGAGTGAATCGACGGTAGGGCTGGTTTGATTTCCATCCCTAATTGAGGGTAAGACTTTTATTTAGTATTTGGTCTTCCCTACAGTTGTAGAAAACGTAGTACGCGTAGAAATACTGAATTTCTATTCTGAAAAATGTTGATTTCAGGGTGTTAAGTGGGGAACCCTGCGGGTACAAGACTGATATTTTTAGGGGCTCTTCAGGAATTGGGTAAAGGGTTAGTTGTTTTTATGAAAATATATGTATAATCTTATAGCGTTTGATTTCACGAATATATATATATATATATATATATATGCATTATAAAGGAAAATACTACTGTAAATGACGATATGTTCTGAATATACATAATACCCATTTTGTGTGGCATGAGTAGAATTTATGATGAATTATGTTTTTTGGAGATATGCTAAATCATACAGAGTTTTAATTTGATATACCGGCGTACGGGCGGAGAGTTTTATATGATATACCGGCGTACGGGCCGAGGATGTTTTCATATGATATGCCAGCGTACGGGCTGAGCTTGTTACATGTTATGTCGGCGTACGGGCCGAGCCATTTATATGATATGCTGGTGTACGGGCCGAGCTCTTTATTGATATATGATACGGTGTACGGGTTATGATTGATAAAATATGAAATTCCAGCATACGGGCCGATGATTTTCACGTTATGTATATGAAATGTGATATGATGATATTGAATTGACAATTATTATTATTGAATAGCAATGTATCACAATTTGGAATATGTTATATGTTATCAGAACCTAGTTGGCTTGGTTTAGGCTTGCATTTACACGGTATCGTAGTTATGTGTTCATGATCATCATGATATTGTGTTATGACTGTCGTATGGGGCAGTGTGAGGATGGATAGTTGATGTGGTTTAATGAAGTGTTGGCGCCCCTGGTGTACGGACCAGGTCTAGCAGATCCATCGTACTTACAGACATATGCTTTGACTTGGCAGTGGTCGGTCAGCCATTGTCAAGTCCCGCTTTCGGGCGCTACATAACCCAGTCATGTGGGGGTAAGACATGACACCAGCTAGCTAACCTTCTAGAGTGGTTTTTGCATTATTATTATATGAGATGAATTATGCTTATGAAAATCTAGTATGTTCTGCTATGCTATAATCATATATGTTCATCCTAAAAATGATATAGACAGTTTTACTAAATATGCCTATGTATGCTTTTATATATAACACGGAAATATTCATGTTGCCACACACTGGTTTTAGTTTATTTCCCTTACTGAGAGATGTCTCACTATAAAATTATACAAACATTTCAAGAGCCGTAGGTAGGAAAGCAGATAAAGCTCCGCAACATTAGAGTTCAGCCACTTTACCCTATATGAAGGGTAAGCCTATTGCTAGGGTCTGACAGATTTGTGGGCGACAACCCTATGCCACTTTTGGACATTTTTGGGTTATGTGTATTTTATGATATTTTTAGTAAACTCTGGTATTTTACTAATTTGGTGTTGTGGTATGTATATGATGTTATATTTCGTGCTGATTAGGCTTCCGTGTTGTGTTTTTGATGTATCTCTGGCACTCATAGGTTCAGGTTGATTATGATCTGTTAGGTTTATTATATCGGTTTTATTATCATGGAAAAAAAAAAAATGATAAAATAAGCAGGTCGTTATAGTAAAACTTTATTTCCCTTAACCAGTCATAGTTTAAGTCTGAGACCACTATTAACTCTAGAGTAAAGATTATTTGTTCATTAAGTGAAGATTCAATGCAGAGCACACTTTCAATATGCATAATTATTCATATTTAATTGTTAAACTCTCTATCTGCATGGTACATACATAATATTAAAATGAGGAGGGAATTGTTGGTGTATTTTAATATTATTATATTATAATATTATAATATTATAATATTATTATTTTATTGTTATCTTAGAAAAGAAGATGTACCTTGGATTGGGTCATGGTCATTCATTCATGTATTTCATAAATATGGCATAAGATTAATTATATGGATGTAGCTTGAATCTAGGTTTGTATCTACTTAATATATACATATCTTATTTATTACGTACATGGAGAATGAAGAGTCATTTTATACCTATAAATAGACCTTTAAGGCTTTAGTACAAGATACCAATCTCTTCTTTTCATTCTCATTATATCATCCTTATTTTGAGTCTAGAGAGTCTGACATGCAAAGAAATGTGTTTTTTTTTTTTGGTGGAGCTTTAGGCTCCTCTATTTGTGCAGAATTGGAGAGTCATATGATTCAAATCAGGTTGTTGTATAATGGGGGAGACAAGTCTAAAGGAGTTCTACTGCACTTGTTCATGGGCCAAACCAATAAACCGCAGAGGGCTTAAATCTCCTTAAAGAGAGCAAGATCTTCGTGGCTCAACCTATTTGTGAATTGTGTTTTTATTTTTATTTTTATTTGTGTTTAAGTTTAATATCTTTTGTTTTTATTCTGTTTGATTAATATTTTTAAAATTAAAACAAATTTAAAACTTGATTACACAACTGCTTATTTTTCTTGAATTAAATTAAAAATACATGATTAAATTAAAAAGTAAAAAATAATACAAATCCGAAGCACAATAATAAAAAATTATTATAATTAAATTAATTAATTTTTATATTTCAAAATTTACTTGACAAGAACAATTTGATTGTACATGGCAATTGAACAATAGTAAAATTATTTTTCCAATGGATTTTATTATTTTTAGTTTTTTGAAAATTTATGGGCATCTTTATTTTAATTATATTTTGAATTCACAAGATCATTTATTTTTATTTTAATTAAAAATATGTATAAAATGAATAATTTAATCTAAAAAAGTAATTCTAGATATTAAGATAATATTTTCGCAACAAATTAATTGTAAAAACAATTGAAATCATAAAATTTAGTTTTCAATTAATTATGGTAAAATGGAATTACACTTTTACCAAATTTCAAAGGCATTGATAATTAAGAAGCCAAACGGTGCAAGCATTAATAAGCATAATTACAAATAATAATGATAATAATAATAATAATATGGCTTAAATCAATTCTTTCCTGGAAGAGGGAAGAGACTTTTAGGTGACAATACGGATGTCCAATCCCTTTCAATAGATTTTCATTTGCAATGCAATTGAATGCATGTCATTGTCGACCAAATTAAGAAGGCTGAAATTATCCATGTCCACTTTTGAGACATTTGAAAAGAGTGCGAAGTAATGAATAATATTTAAAATTTTAAATAAAAATTATTTTTTTTGAACAACTTAATTTCATAAAAAAAAAAAAATTACATTTAAAGAATAACTTATGACACTGATGGCATTTCTAGAAAAATTAGGAAAAAATATGTAAGTTGAAAATCGTTTGTTCTTCTTTTGATATATATATATATATATATATATATATATATATATATATATATATTATAGTTTTTAGATATTCTTGAAAAATATAAATTAATTGGTAGGCTCAAGTAAGTGTAGGTTGAATTGATTTATGGGGTATTAAGACATTAAAAAAAGTTTAAATTAAATTGAGAGACTTCTATATTGTAGGAATGCTATTTTGATATGGGAAAAATAACTTGCAATAAAATAGTGTCACTTAGTATGTCTTTAACTTGTATAACAAAATCTAAACTTGGTAGGAGGTGGTCTATTTATAAACAGGTCAACCTAAATCCGACCTCGTTTAATAAACGGGTTAGACAGGTTTGGACGGGTTGTAAATAGATGCAATATTATCCATCTCTAATCAACAAACTAAGCAACACACACACACACAAAATTTTGGGACATGTGTGCTTCACATTTTTAAATCTATTATTTTTAGAATGATAATGGGAGTTCAGAAGAGTGGGAAGTTATTGTTGGCCTATCTAAGTTTCATCCCGTTTTGATAATGACAAACTAATGCATCTAATTGTGCTAGTAAGTGTATTCACAAGAACTAAGGTATTAAGAACAATAACAAGATGCAAAATGGTAGCCATGAAGCATACAAGATGATGTTATTTGACTAAAATCATGGACCTTATAAAAGACCAAGCTTGAAGACATGAAGAACTTTTTAATGTATATTTGCATATAGGATGTAAGTACACTACCTTTGAATAATGTGATGAAACTCATAGGTGACCTTAGTTGGATCTTAGGCAATTTAAAAGTCATGAATTTTTTTTTTATTAAAGTGCAAAAGTTATTTCAAAGTGTTAAAATTATTTTCGAAATGAAAAATTAAGGGTTTTGATACTTTAAGAAGTTCAGGTGACTGAAGCAAGGTATTAAGTCAATTGAATTACCACTGGAAGTGCAAAATCAATATTCCACGTAATTTGGGTGACCAAACCTCATAGGTTGGGTGACCAAATTGGCTACTGACTTGCAAATTCCTAGGTCTAGGTAGTTCGGGCAACTGAAATGGCTACTGACTTGCACATTTCCATGTCCAAGTAATTCAGGCGACCAAACAAATAGTTAGGATGACTATTTGTTTGGAAGAGCCGGATTGTACTTCAAGGGATCACTCTGATGCTTAAGGGAATTAAGAAAGATTGTATGTTTGTAATAGTAAAAGTATGGATAAAAATGAGATGCCTTATCTTCCTTATGGGATCCTTTTTAGATTCACTTAGATACCTCATTATTGATTTTCCTATTAATGGATTGCAAGGGTTACATTTTGGATATGTTATTAGGGAGTAAAGATAGGTGTACCAACTCCCTTCTTTAATTAATGGATGTACCTTTTTGTTGGTCCCTTAGGAAACCCAAGAGGGGGAGTTAATTGGGTCTTTTTATGATTTTTATAACACTTACTCCTTTTATCAAACTCTTGGTGAGTAATAGTATAGCATGATGAAATGTGCACAAACAATTGATTAATTAATTCAATCAAATAATAAGTAGTGTAAAAGAGTAGGGAGAGAAGTGCTCAAACTCTTTTATAGTGGTTTGGTCTCCTTCACAAGCACCTATGCCCACTCTCTCGACCGAATCCAAGCTGAGGTTCCACTAGCAAACTTTTTGCCTTTTAACCCGCACAAGAGTACACTTCCAAAACCTAACCTTTTACCAGGGTTAGAATACAAAACAAGTCTTTCGTCAGGGTTCAAAAAACATTTACAATGATGAGAAATTACAAATGATATATAACTTAATATCTCTAAATAGATTGATGCCACAACTTAAGCTTGCAACTCAAACTATTTAAAAAAATGAGACTTGGAACTTGAAAAGAGTTAAGCTAATGAAAATAACTTTTACAAGGAAGTGTTCTCTTAAGTAAAAAGAAAATACTCTATCACTAAGAAATATGGAGGAGAATAGAAGATCATTTTTTATATTGATCTCTCATATCCTTCTTCCTTGAATTGGACTCCTTTTATTGTCAAAATTGTATACTAGATATTGAGGAGGTTTTGGCTCCATGTGATTAAAGTTGGAGCTAAACAATCAATGACAAGAAATCTGATTTTCAAGTGAGATGGTATATTTTATAAAATCACAAACAGTCATATAAATACCAAATTAAATTCTATAAAAATTCATATTGATTTATCAATGAGTCTAGTTTCCAATAAAAGAACCACATCAATTGGACTAGCCATTGAAGAGAAAATTCAAACACTACAGATGTAGCAACTCGTAAAATTTTGTTTAAAATTCTTTGATACCACCTGTAGTGACCTGAATATTTTATACAGCGGAAGACCTCCAATACTCATTACTAGAGTACTAATTATCCCAATATAACAATATCATTTCCAATATCACAATTAACACCCCTAAAATTCTAAATACATAAAAAACATAGTCTAATAAAGATCTATTCTAAATAAAACCTTCTATCCCACCCACGCTTCTACTGTGCTGCTTTGATTACTGTTATAAACCTCATGACATCTGAAAAATATTAGATAATGATGGGGTGAGACACCTCTCAGTAAGATGAAATAGATTATCATCAGTGCGTGGCAAATAAATTTTTTTTTTACATAAGCAAAACATAACAATTAATTTAACTTTAATTGAAAAAGGTATTTATATACCATAACTCACACCTATACAATTTTAAATACATATTTTATACTTTTAACTTAATAGATAATCATGTTTTCATAAATCTACACACACACACACACACACACACACACACACACACACATATATATATATATATATATATATATATATATATATACATAAAAGAATTTCCCTGATGGAACTATCATATAACATCATGTATAATCCCCTATGATTGGGTTGTGGGCCCGAATGTTGGACTTAGTCATAACTGGCCTACCAAATTAAGTCAAAATTGTTATGTCTCTAGTACGATTGCCCACCCAACCTGGTTCGGACCTAGTGGGTAACTTGCTCCTACAATACATCACTTCAAGAGTCAATCGACTGTCATCCGCCTACACTTTCCTAATAGTGTGGTTGCACTGCATGTAATACCAGTTATGGTACCGTGCTCTGAATCATAAATAGTCCATTAGGGTTCTGCTACCATAAAATCTAACATATTCACAATTTTGTATAAAATATATCATATCATATCTCTATATAAAACTGTCATTTCATAACTCGACATAAGTCGTCTGAACTCGGCATAAAGTCGTCTGAACTGTCATTTCATAACTATATAAAAACCATCGTGTTTAATCATACAATAATAATTATCCTTATGTCATTCGATTTGACTGATAAATCATAATATAATAGCTGTCTGGGAAAAATATATTTTTCTGAAAACAAGGGTATGATTAATTTCACCTATTTAACTTAATTCCATTATATTCCAAGAAAACCCGATATACTCAAATCCCTACACTTTAATTTAATTCCAAATTATTCCCAAAAATATGATATAATCAAATCCCTGCAATTTAACTTAATTTCAAAATATTCCCAAAAATCTGATATAACAAAATCCCTACAATTTAATTTAATTCCAAAATATTCTCAAAAATCTGATATCTTGCAGTTTAATTTAATTTCAAAATATTCCTAAAAATCTGATATAATCAAATCACTATAGTTTAATTTAATTCCAAAATATTCCCAAAAAATCTGTTATAACCAAATCCCTTTAATTTAATTTAACTCAAGCATATTTTTAAAATAAAATATGAACATAGATATAAATAGTTTCACATACTCAATTTAAATCGGGCATATTTTAAATATTACAAATCTAATTAAATTCACGTACTCAAATTTTAATCAAGAATATTTTTTTAATATAAAACCTAATATAATTTATTCCCTTTATCTTAACCCTGGAGTGGTGCCTACGGCGTCCAAATGACAAATCCACTTCGCTTAAAAAGTTCAGAAGCAGAGCTGGGATCCAGAAATGGTGTTCGTTTTTCAATTCGGCAAAGAGACAACGAGAAATTGAAGAGAGAGAGAGAGAGAGAGAGAGAGAGAGAGAGAGCACGACAAAGGGGTGGGGGATTTCAATTTGGAAATCAGGATGCTTCATCAGGATGCTTCTTTTTCATATATATATATATATATATATATATATATATATATATATATATATATATATCTTTTTAAAATAAGTTTTTATTATCATTATAATACTATTCATTATTATTTTTTATTTTATTATTATTATTATTATTATTATTATTATTATTTAGGATTATATTTACACACATTATTTTTGCGGTCGTTACATTTTCCCCTCCTTATAAAAATTTCGTCTTCGAAATTTGCTACATATAATTTTGAATAAAATCCTTTGTGAATCCGTCAAGTTTGAGTTGAACCCATAAATAACTCTAACAACAACCGGTAACTAACACAAATTGATGGATTACACATCCTATCCTAATATCCCTTGTCTCAGCACCAACACTCAACAACTTTAATTCTCATTTCCAGTTCCCCAAAGATCTAACATCGACATAACCTTTCTCTCTCAACAGATAATATATTCTGAATCCTTCTTTAAAAAGTGGTACCTACAAAATTCAGTAATCAAGTTGCAATACGGTTAGGATCCCTAGTAACCACTCCCCTATCATCCTCTAGTTCCAAAATAAACTTCCTTCTCCTACCACCAAGAACTCTATGGATGAGTCTTAAAGTTAAAATACCCGTCCCTAAATCAATTCATTCCCGACCCTTGCCTCCAACTCATTTCATGAGTAAGTTTCTAACTCCCAAAGAATCATTATCTTAGTTCTTAAAATTATTTTATCATATTTAAATTGAACATATTCCTACCGAGTACTCACAATAAACGCATACTCAGTTTGTAACGACCTGCTATTTATTTTCCAGTTCTTTTTTTTTTTTTTTATACTGAAAAATTTATAATGCTCTGATACCTACTAGATTAAATCAAATCATCAACCTAAGCAGCGAGAAGAGGAATTCATATAAATACAATCAAGAAAATATATAATACCAGAGTGCTAAAATGTTCCTCAAAATATACATATATGACTGTTTCCCAAAATACCCTCAATTGGGCTAGGGCTACACATAAATACTCCCCAAAATACTCACTCTACTGACAGGGCAGTACTAAAACCCCTCTATCAGCGAGCCTGATCTACTTGCCTACCTGGATCACCTGAAAAATGTTAAAGTAATGGGATGAGACGATGCTCAGTATGATGAAATATGCTATTGCTAGTGTGTGGCAAATGAGTTATAATACTAAGAAGATCTGTTTCTATATAATCATGTATAACTGAATCTATAAATATAATACAAATAATATAACCACCACCTTTCCCATGTTGCTTAACATATCTGTATTTTAGGTTTCTATACATAATACATTTAATATATATATATATATATATATATATACATATATTTCTTGTTTCTGTGAAATTGTACATACATAATAATAACTGAAAACTTCCCTGGGTGGATAACTGTATGTCATGATTTAACCCCTCATGACAGAGTTGTGCGGCCCGTAGGCGGGATCTACCCTGGCTGGCCGACCAAGATAAACCACTATACTCCATCAGTTTGATCCGCCTTCCTCAACCCATATATGATGGGAAGCCTGTCCACATGTGGGCATGTGATCGATCTATTTACTACGTATTATCTAAATAGGTGGTTGCACTATATTCTGTATATAGCAACTGTATCGTGCTTTGTAAACTGTATCTATAATGGTCCATCAGGGTTTGATACTATATAATACATCTCTATATACAACTATCTATTTTACCATGATTCTGTAATAACTGTATTAACCATGACGTTGTAGTAAACTGTATCTATATCAACTGTGTTTCTAAGATTAACTGTAAATCTATACGTCATGGTACTATGAAACTGTATAATCATGGTATTCTGAAAAATGCTGTAAAACATATTCACTGTCCGTATATTCTATATAACATAACTCTGAAAAATACTGTAAAACATGTTTCTGTACTATATCCATATTTTCAAGCCACACAATAATTTAAAACATATTAAACATATTTAATAAACTATATAAATTTTTACTGTGAATAATAATATGGTAAAAACATATAATTTATACTAAAAACATACTAGAATTGCCAAGCATAGCATATTTCCCTTATCTGATCCTACTAAAAATCTCCTACTATGACAAGTCCTACACCCGCAGGGTTCTCCACTCAACACCCTGAAAATCACATATCTCAGAACAAAATATTACTATTTCTACGTCTACAGCACTTCCTACAACTGCTGGAAAGTCAAATTTCAACAAAAAGACCTTACCCAGAATTTGGGATGAAATACAACTTCATCCCATAGACGATCCACTCCGGTAAACTTGAAGAAAACTTCCCCAAGAGTTTCGTGGTGGCCTTAGATCGTCGATCTAGCGACTAACGAGGCCTAAATCGAAGAGAGAAGAGGGAGGGACCGTAGGGAGAAGAAAGAGAGGGTTTGTGCGTCAAAATTCTGTTGAAAAAATGAAGTTTGGCCATTTTATACACTGGCCCTCGTCGACGAGCCACGTCATCTCGTCGATGAGGTCAAGAGACAATTCGTCGACGAACCCTACCCTTCGTCGACGAAATTCAAAGTCGCCCAAATATCCTCTTGGTATTTTCTCGTTGACGAAACTTGTCTTTGTCGACGAGGCCTTCTTGTACCCCCGTTGATGAGTCCCTTGTGTTTGTCGACGAGGACCTGATAACGTCGTCGACGAATGCTGCCTCCTTCTGTTACTATTTCCATTTTCCTCCCTCTTTATTATTTAAATACCATTATTATTCGGGTCATTACATTCTCCCCTTTTTATAAAATTTTGTCCTCGAAATTTATTATTTATACAAGTCATCATTCCTTCAAGGAAAAATGGTCTACTTATTTTATTACCTGCTCTCACTTATGGCAGAGGAATACTGTGGTTACATGGGTAGTTCTGGGAGATTACAAGTATAAAAAAAACTCCCCCAAAACCAAAATACTACCTATCTTATACACTACATTACATTTTCACTATGTTAAACAAAATAAAATTACTATTACCTTAATTATACATCACTGCTGTAACCCACTAAACAGGTAGGGGGATTTCTGTCTAATATCATTTTCAAGCTCCCACGAGGCTTCTTCTATCGCGTGATTCCTCCACAAGACTTTTACTAACGGTATCCTTTTGCTATGCAATACCTGTTCTTTTCTATCTAAGATATGTACTGGAGCTTTCTCATATGCTAGATCATCACTAAGTTCCACTTCTGCATAGTTGATGATATGGGAAGGATTTGGTACGTATTTCCTTAACATAGAAACATGAAACACGTCGTTAATCCTGAATAAAGATGGCGGTAAAGCTAGCCGATAAGCTACTGACCCATTTCTCTCGAGTATCTCAAATGGGCCAATGAACCTAGGGCTCAACTTACCCTTTTTCCCAAACCTCATGATTCCTTTAGGGGTGCTATTTTTAGAAATACATGATCACCTACTTCAAATTCCAGTTCCCGACAGCGATTATCTACGTAGCTTTTCTGCCGACTTTGTGCTGCACTGATTCTATCTTGAATAAGTCGAACTTTATCGTACGCCTGCTGTACTATTTCTGCCCCCAAAACTTGCCTCTCACCCAACTTATCCCAGAATAAAGGGGAACGACACTTCCAACCATAAAGTGCTTCATAAGGAGCCATGCCTATGGTAGCCTAATAATTGTTGTTGTAAGCAAATTCCACCAATGGCATATACTAAGTCCAGCTACCCACAAAATCCAATACTCACGCTCGCAACATATCCTCAAGTAACTAAATCGTTCTCTCTGTCTAACCATCCGTCTGAGGATGGAAAGCGGTGCTGAATGCTAGCTAAGTCCCCAATGCCTCTTGCAAAATCCTTTAGAACCGCGATGTAAAATGTGGATCATGGTCCGAGACTATGGATACCGACACTCCATGGGGTCGAACAATCTTCTGTATGTAAATCTCTGTTAACCTGTTCATAGGGCAGCTAACCTTAATGGGCGAAAAGTGCGTTGTCTTCGTCAACCTATCAATAATTACCTAGATGGCATTCTGACCATGCGGCGTCGGCAGTAACCCAGTAAAAAAATCCATGGATACATGGTCTCATTTCCATTCGGGAATGAAAAGTGGATGCAACTAACCAGCCAACCTCTAGTGCTCAGCCTTAACTTGCTGGCACGTCAAACATTGCTGCATAAATTCTGTTATTTTCCTCTTCATACCACTCCACCAGAAATACTCTTGCAGATCCCTATACATTTTCGTACTACCAGGATGAATAGTGTATAGAGATCTGTGTGCCTCCTCTAAAATCGTCCTCCTGATGCTGTCATCTACAGGTACACACAATCTGGTGCGAAATCTCAAAGCCCCATCATCAGAAACACTGAATTCTTCCCCCTGACCATCCTATATCTTGGCTATCACTTCTACCAATTTTGGATAATTCCCCTGCATGACTTTAATCCTTTCATAAAGTGTAGGTTGTACAACCAGACTGGAAATAAATGCTTGAGGATTATCTGTTACAAATTCCACGCTGAGCCTTTCCAAGTTCATTTGAATTGGGTGCTGAACTACTGCTGCTAGCTATGTTGTATCTTCTAATTTATGGCTCAAAGCATCAGCCACCACACTTGCTTTACCTGGGGTGGTAACTAATGGTGCAGTAGTAATTCTTGATGAGTTCCAACCATCTACTCTGGTGCATATTCAACTCTTTCTGTGTAAAGAAGTACTTTAGGCTCTTGTGATAAAAAAATATTTACATTTCTCACCATATAAGTAATGCCTCCATATCTTCAGTGTGTGTACCACTGCAGCCAATTCCAGATCGTGAGTAGGGTAGTTCTTTTCATATTATTTTAACTTCTTGGACGCATACCCCACCACCCTACCATGTTGCATTAGTATACAACCGAGCCCTTTCAAAGACGTGTCACTATAAATTACATACCCATCACCTTCTGATGGAATCATTAGTACTGGTGCAGTGACGAGCCGCTGCTTTAATTCCTATAAACTTTGCTCGCATTCTTCATCCCACATAAACTTGGCATTCTTCCTGGTTAAATGTGTGAGAGGCCCTGATAAAACTGAAAACCCCTCAACAAATCGATGGTAATAACTTGCCAGTCCTAAGAAACTTCTGATTTCTCGCACGTTCTTCGGCCTGACCCAATTCACTACCACATCAATCTTACTAAAATCCACTGAAATACCGTCTCCTGAGATCACGTGACCTAAAAATGCAACTTGCTCAAGCTAGAAATCACACTTACTAAACTTGACATAGAGTTTCTCTTTCTTGAGTGTCTGCAAAACCTGTCTCAAATGCACCTTATGATCCTCAAAAATCCTCGAGTACGCCAATATATCATCAATAAAAACTACTACAAACTAATCTAGATACTGGTGAAAAACTCTATTCAGCAAGTCCATGAACACAATTGGAGCATTCGTCAGACTAAAAGGCATAACGAGAAATACATAGTGCACATACCTGGTCCTAACGGCTGTATTTGCTACGTCCTCTGCCTTTACTCTCACTTGATGATAACCTGATCTGAGGTTGATCTTGGAATACATCTGCGTACCCTGGAGCTGATCAAACATATCGTCTATATGAGGTAGAGGATATTTATTCTTAATAGTAACCTAGTTTATTTCGCTGTAATCAATACACATCCTCAAAGACCTGTCTTTCTTCTTTACAAACAACACTAGAGCTCCCTATAGTGATACACTGGTTGTATAAATCCCCTATTCAGTAAGTCTTACAACTAATTCTTCAATTCTCCTAATTTAGTTGAAGCTATATGATAAGGAACCTTAGAGATCGGCATTGTCCTTGGAGGCAAATCTATAGGAAAATCCACCTCGCGTTCGGGAGGCAACGCTGGTAGCTCCTCTGGAAAAACATCTGGAAATTCTTACACAACCGGGATACTGTCAAGCTTCGATTCATTCTTTGACGCTTCTTTTATAAAAGCCACAAACCCCTGACTTCCATCTCAGAGTAGTCAGCTTGCCTATATAGAGAATACCAACTACGACGGCACACGTACGCGTGAACCAGTAAACCTAAATTCTTTCTCACCAGTGGGTCTGAAAACTACTTCTTTCTGATGACAATCGATACTGGCGTGATTAGTTGCCAATCAATCCATACCTAGTATTACATCAAACTCACACATCTCAAACACAATCAGGTCTGCTAGTAGCACTTTTCCTTGAATTTCTATAAGATACCTCTAAGCACTCTTTGACACCGTATCACTGACTCTGGCGGTGTAGCTACTTAAAATTCCATATCTAATAATTGGGTCTCACTTCTAGATAATTTAATGTAGGATGTAGAGACAAATGAATGTGTAACACTTGAATCAAATAAAATAATAACGGATTGTGATAAAACAGTAAAAGTACCTGTCACCACATCCGCGGCAGCCTCAGCATCACCCGACGTCAATGTGTAAACCCTCGTCGAGGCCACATTCCTCTGCTGTCCTCCGCGAGGAGCCTAATATCCTCCCCGATAGGGCCTGGGAGCTGGGACCTGGTTTGGCAGACCTGGGCATGCCTATGCCATGTGGTCGGGTCTCCCACAGCGATAGCACACATCTCTCCCTGCTCGACACTCCCCTAAATGACATCTCCCGCACGTCTGAAATACTGGGAAAATTGGTGCACCTTGATTCTCACGATGTTCTGCCATCTAACTCTGATCTTCCCTATCGCGATCTTCTCTTCATGGACCCCTACTAGAGCCAACCTGAAAACCTTGAGGTGCAAGTCTCTTCCTCTGACTCTGAGCCTCTATACCCCTATGTGTACCACTCTCAATGATCATAACTCTGTCTACAACCAACGTAAATGTCTGAGCCCTGAAACCAATCACCTGCTCAAACAAATTCTACCACAGTCCCTCTTCAAACTTTCTTACCTTTTTCTCTGCATCAGGTGCTAGATGTGAGCAAAACGCTACAAAATTGATAAACGAAGATGCGTACTAGGATACGGTTATCTGCCTCTGTACCAGATGCATAAAATCTGCTGCCTTCGCGCTCCGAATGATAGAAGGAAATATTGATTGAAAACAACTCCTTGAATTAGTCCCACGTCACTGGTACTGGAACCGGCCTCTGCTCCTCAATTAATCGCGCTGATCTCCACTAGCGCTTCACCTCTCTTGTCAGTTCAAATGCTACCAACACTACCCTCTGCTCATCCAAACAAGGAAGCACAGCCACTGTCTTTTCGATGTCCTGGACCCACTTCTCAGTTATAATTGGGTAATCTCCTCCAGCAAAGGATGGGGGCTTAATCCGCATAAACTGCTCGATCGAAAAACCACGCTCCCCAGAGCTCTTGGCCATTTCAGCCATCACCTGCTAGGTGACGCTAAAGCAGTACTGCGTGGGTATCACCACCCATGCTGGAAGGTCTTGGCCTGTCTCCGCCAACATTCGTACCACTACTTCCCGGGTCTATCCTGAAAACACGAAACACATTTAATCACCTTATCTCCTACACAGACCTATCCTATACCAATTCAAAAGTAACTACCTTTCCTGACTTTAACTCAAAATCCAGTTTTGAAACTTAGCACACGATCCGACAATAGTTTACCATGATTTTCCTGAAATCATCACCTTAGGAAAAACACAGAAACCACCACGGTAACCCTGTACCCAGACCACAAAACAAACCTCAAATCCTTTCCTATACTCTAGTATTGCCTCCGCTGCACTCTAAAGTCTAAAGAACCTAGCAACCTAGGCTCTGATACCAAACTGCAACGACCTGCTATTTATTTTCCAGTTTTTTTTTTAATATATCGTAAAATTTATAATGCTCTGATACCTACTAGATTAAACCAAACCATCAACCTAAGCAGCGAGAAGCGGAATTCATATAAACACAATCAAGAAAATATACAATACCAGAATGCTAAAATGTTCCCCAAAATATACATATATGACTGTTTCCCGAAATACCCTCAACTGGGCTAGGGCTATACATAAATACTCCCAAAAATACTCACTCTACTGATAGGGCAGTATTAAAACCCCTCTATCTGTGAGCCTGATCTGCTTGCCTACCTGAATTAATGAGACGACGCTCAATAAGACAAATATGCTATTGCTAATGAGTGGAAAATGAGTTACAATACCAAGAAGATCTGTTTCTATATGATCATGTATAACTGAATCTGTAAATATAGTACAAATAATATAACCACCACCTTTCCCATGTTGCTTAACATATCTGTATTTTAGGTTTCTATACATAATACTTTTAATATATATATATATATATATATATATATATATATATACATATATACATATATTCATTGTTTCTGTGAAACTGTGCATACATAATAATAATTAAAAACTTCCCTTGATGGATAATTGTATGTCATGATTTAATCCCTCATGACAGGGTTGTGCGGCCTGTAGGCAGGATCTACCCTAACTGGCTGACCAAGATAAACCACTATACTCCATCAGTTTGATCAACCCTCCTCAACCCATATCTGATGGGGGGCCTGTCCACACGTAGGCATGTGATCAACCTACTTTCCATATATTATATAAATAGGTGGTTGCACTCTATTCTATATATAGCAACAGTACCGCGCTCTATAAACTGTATCTGTAATGGTCCATCAGGGTCTGATACTATATAGTGCATCTCTACATACAACTTTTATTTTACCATCATTTTGTAATAACTGTATTAACCATGACGTTGTAGTAAACTATATCTATATCAATTGTGCTTTTGAGATTAACTGTAAATCTGTATGTCATGGTACTGTAAAACTATATAATCATGGTATTCTGAAAAAATTCTTTAAAGCATATTCATTGTCCGTATATTTTGTATAACATAACTCTGAAAAATACCGTAAAACATGTTTCTGTACTATATCCATATTCTCAAACCACACAGTAATTCAAAACATATTAAATATACTTGATAAACTGTATAAATTTTTGCTGTGAATAATAATATAGCAAAAACGTATAATTTATACTGAAAACATACTAGAATTTCCTAGCATAGCATATTTTCCTTACCCGATTCCTGCTAAAAATCCCTTGCTATGACGGGTCCTACACCCGCAGGGTTCTCCACTAAACACCCTAAAAACCATATATCCCAGAACAAAATATTACTATTTTTATGTCTACAACATTTCCTACAACTGCTGGAAAATCAAATTTCAATGAAAGGCCTTACTCTGAATCTGGGATGAAGCTAACTTCGTCCCACCGACAATCCGCTCTGGTAGACTTGAAGAGAACTTTTCCAGGAGCGTCGTGGTGGCCTCAGATCGTCGATCTGGGGACTAACAGGGCCAGAGTAGAAGAGAGAAGAGGGAGGGACCATAGCGAGGAGAGAGAGAGAGAGAGAGAGAGAGAGAGAGAGAGAGAGAGAGAGAGAGAGAGAGAGGGTTTGTGCATCAAAATTCTACTAAAAAAATAAAGTTTGGCCATTTTATACACTGGCCCTCATCGACGAGCCACGTCACCTCGTCGATGAGGTCAAGAGACAATTCGTCGAGAACCCTACCCTTCGTCGACGAAATTCAGAGTCACTCAAATATCCTCTCAGTATTTTCTCGTCGATGAAACTTGTCTTTGTCGACGAGGCCCTCTTGTACCCTCATCAACAAATCCCTTATGTTCGTCGACAAGGAGCTGATAAATTTTCTTGGGTCATTGCATCCCAAAGTGCAACGTCGTCAACGAGTGCTTCTGTTACTGTTTCTATTTCCCTCCCTCTTTATTATTTAAATACCATTATTATTCGGGTCATTACACAGTTTTGCATTTTAGCCAATTAAACAAGGTCCTTCATCTAGAATGTATCTATCAACTTTAAAAGAAAGCAATGCTCAAGCAATACATTAGACTTCACAGTAGGGAATTTTATTAGCACTACCACGGCAACCAAGAATCCAATAATTCTTGGCATATTTGTTAAGCCTAAATCCCCAATACCTTTGTGATTGCTTTTAAAACCTCCCAACACAGAACTCCACAAGGAAACCTTAGTGACAATCTTATCATACAATAAAAAAAAAGGTGGGTACCAATCTCGAAAAATTCTTGTGTTATCTGTTGACCTTTTGAGCCCAATCTCTAGTTTTGATGCTGACGAAACACAAGGATCTTATGTGTGCTTCTAGCCTGTGAACAAGTTTACAATACAACACACACATTAGAGAGGATTGATGGAAGCCTGAGGGACATAACGATCATACCGTTTGGCGTATTCCATAATCTGACGAGCAAAGGAAGAAGAAGAAGAAGAAGATACTTATTTCAAATGTAAATGCATGGTATTTGTATTTTGGGTATGTAATATTTGCATCTGTATGCATGATATGAATAAGCTCAACAAGACCGTAGATAGACCATAGGGAACCAAATGACCTTAGGGCACCCTTCAGTCGATTGACGTCAAATTTTTTAGGTTGGCTAAAAAGACCTTAGATAGACCCTAGGTCCTTGCACTTGCACTTAAGTTAGTCCCCATTATCACATATACTATCAAGGGAACTTATTGAATTAAAACAGGATTTAAGGTGTTAACTTATTAGGGTTTCGGGTGACCGAACCTTGGTGCTCAAAACACCTTGGTCGACCGAATCGTTGAATAGTTAGCATGTTGACCTGACTTCGGGCGACCGAACCAAAAGGACTTTACTATCCATGGTCGACCGAACATTTACCCTGACTTTTTCTAACAACTCGGGCACTCAAACGTTAATGTTCAAATCACCCTTGAGCGACCGAACATGTAAGTTTGGTAAACCAAAATTAAGACCATGCGACGAAATCTCGGACTTTTGGAAAATCGCCTTGGTTAAGCCAACTGACCCTCTCACTCAGGCACCCTAACATGAAAAAACTACCTTTTCTGTATGTGTCTGTTAGGGTGACCGAATCTAGGGTTCGAGCGACCGAAACTCTCGAGCTTTCATAATTTTACTGCGGTAATTAGGGTTAATTTTTCATTGAACAATTTCTAAAATTCCTAATATGTCCCTAATGGTCAAAAATCATCCCAATTCTATATATACCCCTTCCATTACTCATTTTTAACATCAAGATTAGAGAGAAAATCCTCCCAAAATATTTTTTGATTCTTATTCAATTTTATACTCTCCTACACATTTTTATTTGAAAAATCTCTTTTGGAGAGCATATATCTTTTGGGCATATTTTTAAGCAATCACTCTTATACACACTTCATCTTTTGAAAATCATTTTGAGAGTATCTCTTTAAAGCATTTCCCATATTATTTTCCTTGATAAATATTTGTTTGAGAAAACTCCTTTTAGCTTGTGAATCGTTGCAGTATCATTGCAAGATTCAAAGGCTTACACTAAGTTTATTGCATAAATATTTTTGTAAGCACATTCCCAAATATCTCATACACTTCTCTTTGCAAAATATTTTAGGAGATATTATTTGGGTTTTAGATCTTTGAAAAACACCTATTGAATATCTTGCATTTAGATCAAAGATCATCATCATTATTTTCTCTCACACTTTTACATAAAAATATTTTTGAGAGAAAATCACACATACTCACTTGAGCTTATATTTCATATCATATGTGAGCATTTTTTAACTTCATATTGTACATCATCTGCTTTGTAGAGAAACACTCGTTATTGTACAGAAAATATATTATTTGAATTTTGTTGTATTCCCGACATATGATCGAAAAAGGGAGACTAGCTCTGTGAATAGTCCCGGATTGACTTTGACCCGGTTAGGAAAGTTAGGTGCACCATCTTGGTAAGGTGTTGTATACAGTGCCGCTCCACCCGTTAAGTGAGCCGTAGTGGAATCCTCGGCCTTGTGAGCTAGAGGCGGGGACGTAGGCAGTATTGGCTGAACCCCAATAACATATCTGGTGTTAGTTTTATGTTCCGCAATTTACTTTATGCACCTATATGTTTATGTTTATTGTTTGAATATTTGATTGGGTTTGCAATTACATAGAAAGACCCTAAGTTTGTGTAATACTGATTATTGGATTAGTTGAACTCAGGATAAAATTTTAAATACCTAATTCACCCCCTTTTGGGATTGCACCAAAGTCAACATTTTACATGAAGATAGTAGGAAACTCATCATCATAGGCAGCACTCAAATTGGACGTTTTCATTTATTCTACGCACTTGCATCTTTGACTCTAAGACTCATTGAAATACATCACCAAAATCTCATTACACCTACTGCATGAGTCCAAACCTCAAACAGCCATAAGCTTTGTACATCCACTTTCCTTGACCCTATTATGGGTGGAAGTCTTATACAATAGGCCAAACCCAACTTAAGTGACCTCCAAAACTTAAACAAAAGTTTTCAAATATCTCCTCTAGTACAATTGGTTGATCTGCAAAATGATTCTTAACTAAGACCTTATCTTCGACTTCCAATTCAACTTCTGAAACAAAAGGAAATGGTGAACCTCCATAATCTCTATAATAATTGTTTCATTTCAAAACTATGGATTTAAAGAAATATGAGAAAACTTACCAAGGTTAGTGTATCTTATACTTCCTTTATGCTGCATCACCTCCATAAAAATTTTGGAAACCCCGAGTACAAAAACATAAATGTAAGACAGACAATATTCCTACATGTAGTGATACAGGATCAATATCCAACAACTTTGATTCTCAATTATCATCCCTCAAAACTAATGTATAAGGACCTTCATAGACCTATACTTAGAAGATAAGGAAACTAAATTAAGAAACTTAATAAAACAAAAATATCAATTTCGTAAATAACTTAAAATCTTTCTTCGTAAGCAATATTATCCTAGAATTCTATAGATTTGCCCCTAATGAAATCACCATAAATAAATAACCGAATATACTGTTAACATTAGGAAGTTAATAATAATCTCTTGATAACAAACTACATTATTTTTCCACCATTAGAAAGAATTCAACCTCAAACTTTAAAACGCAAAAAATGAATAACAAAGAGCACAACTATTTTTCTTCTTCAACTAACTCAATATGTTGTGGGTTGAACCCCAAATGTAGTGGTGCAACAATTTTAGTAGCAACTTCCTCAACCACCTTTTCTCATTGAATGACCTTTTTTGAATGAACCCAAAAGGAAGGCTTCCCTTCTAACTAGCAATGCTTCAGTATAAAACGATACTCATTCAAAACCACTGAATTTTCCACATTGCCTTCCACTGTTCACCAAATCTTGAACATTCAGATATGACCTCCTTCCAACCTCAGGATGACCGTTTTCAAATAAGCCACAACTACACACCTCTTCTCCAAACCGACAATTGCCAGCAACTCTTGCAAGAACTTTTGCTATTCATTTGTAAACCCAACTCTATAGGCTTACCATTCTAATTTTCTTTTGTCCCTATCCAATATTTATCTCGCTAACTTTTTGTGATGAGTACTTTGCTTCAATTTTCAAAAGTGAAGGCAGACATTCCTAAATCCATCTAACCACAAAATAAGGGAATCTAACTCCATTAGTTGAAAATCTGGGTTTTCTCCTCCAAGCAAACAAAATACCCTATCCAAACTTTTTCATTTGCAAATTGAAGGGTTCTCTTTCAATCAGACACTATTTTTTGAAAGTTTCACTTCCATACTATATATGTGTGCTCGTTCATTTGAATTCTAATTCTATACATTAAAGAACTTTGACAGTTTCCAACTAAATTTTTCCTTAGCTTATCAACTTAATATACTAAATTATCTTATTAAACAGATGCAAGAATTGTAACTTCAAAATCTGAGATGACTGGCTCGACTGGTCATAGGACGAGTCTTAAGACACCTTATGCATCATAGTCTCTTTTACATGCTAATATTCCCTTGGGTGTTGCACGCATTTCTATGGGCTAGTAATATGATTTCTTATTGCAAGATCTTCTCACACTCACCTAAATTAATTATTTCCATATCCTTCTATGTGTGGCCCCATTTAATTTAAATTTATCCCATTTTTTTAACCAACTAAAAAGATCCTCACTCTTTGAAATTTTAAATTCATTGGATGCTTGACTCATGGGCTATAAAAGTATCTTCTATTCCTCCTTTGCTTGAACAAAATCTATATTTACTACTGTGACATTTTTATTGTAGACTGGAATTGAATTTTGACCCTATACTTTCCTTAGAAAGTGACCCAAAGACCCATGGCTGACTTATGGAATTATGGAAAGATTGAATATTTTCTTTAAGCACAAGAAACGCGAGAAAGAATAACATACACCAAAGAACTATAACTTTTCATAAAACCTTAGGATAATCAGTATCCCCAAGAACTTCACCATTAAAGAACCCCTAGGATTTCTAAGCATCTAAATCTAAGGATTACCACTAACATTCTTTCAGTTGCTCTCAGATCCACACTAAATCATAAGGGACCATAGAGAACTAGAAGTACACTTTAATGTGCAAAGGTGCGCACATTCCAAAAAAGCATAGAATTCTATTTCAAATATTCCATTATTGCAAATGGTAGCTCATTCCTTACAGTGACTATTTACGCAAGACAAGATCATAGTGTAGCATTCCAGGAGAAAAACGTCAATGGTTTACCGTAACTTTTCCAAGACTGTCGACTGTTTCAGAAAATCATAGAAAACCCTCGATGAATTTCTGCTTTCGGCTGCGAGACAAAACTCCAAAATTCCTATTTACTTGTTGTATTTTACTCCATTATGCATCCTATACCCGATCACTCTTACAACACCTAGCCTACCCATTCCTATCCTCATCCTAATGCATACCTATACACTAGTAATAATCATCCCTTGAGTCTACAAAACCTATTTCCTAGGCTCTAATACTAACTGTAGCGACTCAAAAATTTCATTTAAAAGTCTCTGATACCACCTATAGTGACCTGAATATTTCATACAGCGGAAGACCTCCAATACTCATTACTAGAGTACTAATTAGCCCAATAGATCAATATCATTTCCAATATCACAATTAACACCCTTAAAATTCTAAATACATAAAAAACATAATTTAATAAAGATCTATTCTAAATAAAACCTTCTAACCCACCAACGCTTCCACTGCGCTACTTTGATTACTGTTATGCTCCGCATGACTTCTGAAAAATATTAGATAATGGTGGGGTGAGGCACCTCTCAGTAAGACAGAATAGATTATCATCAGTGTGTGACAAATGACTTTTTATACATTAGCAAAACATAACCATTAATTTAACTTTAACTGAAAAAGGCATTTATATACCATAACTCACACTTATAAAATTTCAAATACATATTTTCTACTCAAACATACTTTAACTTAATAGATAATCATATTTTCATAAATCTACAAATAAATACATAAAAGAATCTCCCTGATGGAACTATCATATAACATCATGTATAATTCCTCATGATTGGGTTGTGCGGTCCGAAGGCTGGACTTAACCATAGTTGGCTTACCAGGCTAACTCAAAACTGTTATTTTTGTAGTACGATTGCCCACCCAACCTGGTCTAGACCCAGTGGGTAACTTGCTCCTGCAATGCATCACTTCAAGGGTAAATCGACTACCATCCGCCTACACTTTCCTAATAGTGTGGCTGCACTGCATGTAATACTAGCTATGGTACCGTGCTCTGAATCATAACTAGCCCATCAGGGTTCTACTACCATATAATACATTTCATATAATAAAACTTTAACATGATCTCATTTTCATGTCTGCATAAAATTTGACATATTCACAATTCTATATAAAATCTATTATATCATATCTTAGTATAAAATTGTCATTTCATAACTTGACATAAGGCGTCTGAACTCGGTATAAAGCCGTCTGAACTCGGCATAAAGCCATCCGAACTGTCATTTCATAACTATATAAAAACCCTCATGTTTAATCATACAATAATAATTATGCTCATGCCACACGATTTGACTGATATATCATAATATAATAATTGTTCGGGGAAAATATATTTTGCTGAAAACAAAGGTATGATTAATTTCACCTATTTAATTTAATTTCATTATATTTCAAGAAAACCTGATATACTCAAATCCTAGCAGTTTAATTTAAATCCAAATTATTCCCAAAAATTTGATATAATCAAATCCCTGCAGTTTAACTTAATTCCAAAATATTAACAAAAATCCGATATAACCAAATCCCTGCACTTAATTTAATTCCAAAATATTCCCAAAAATATGATATAACCAAATCTCTATAGTTTAATTTAATTCCACAATATTCCCAAAAATGAAATATAACAAAATCATTGCAGTTTAATTTTATTCTGAAATATTCCAAAAAATATGATATAACCCTTGCTGTTTAATTGAATTCCAAAATATTCCCAAAAATCTGATATAACCAAATCCCTGTAGTTTAATTTAACTCAGCCATATTTTTAAAATAAATTCTGAACATAGATATAATTAATTTCATATACTCAATTTAAATCAGATATATTTTAAATAATACAAATCTAATTAAATTCATGTACTCAAAGTTTAAACGGGAATATTTTTTTAATATAAAACCTGACACAAACTATTCCCCCTACCTTAGTCCTGGAGTAGTGTCTACGGCGTCCAAACGACCAATCCACTCTGGTTAAAATGTTTAGGAGTGGAGCTGGGACTCAGAAATGGTGTTCATTTTTCAATTTGACGGAGAGAGAGAGAGAGAGAGAGAGAGAGAGAGAGAGAGAGAGAGAGAGAGAGAGAGAGAGAGAGAGAGAGAGAGAGAGCATGGTTGGGGGTGGGGGGATTTCAATTTGGAAATCAGGATGCTTCTGTGTGAAGCATCCTGATATATATATATATATATATATATATATATATATATATATATATATATATATTGTGTCTGTGTGTGTGTGTATATATAGATGATAAGTAAATATATATATATATATATCTTATTCCAATAAGTTTTTATTATCATTATAATACTATTCATTTTGTTTGTTTAATTAATTAATTAATTATAATATTTTTATTTTTAAAATTTTTTAATTTTATTTTTTTAAAAAAATAACACTTACACACATATTCTTTTTGGGGTCATTACAACAGATATGTTGAATTGTGTTGTTTATGGTGTGGCTCTTATACTTTGTGGGGGCTTATAAACAAAGGGAGGAAAACATATGTTAGTGCAGAGCAACAAAGACTCATCGACGAGTGCTCTGTGCTCGTCGACGTGTAGATACCAAGAGCTAGAAAATCTCAGAGCATAAGATTTATTGACAAGAAGATAGACTAGTCGATGGGTGGGCTTCTTTGACTCATCGACGAATCCCTTATTCTCGTTGACGAGTGCACCTAGGTTGCGAGAAGAAATTCAAATTTTTAATTTGAACGTTGGGGTGGTTGGGTTATTGGAGGGAAACCTCTGAGGGTTTGTTATATATGTTCTTCTAGGCATATTTTGTAGAGACCCAAAGAATAATAACAATTAAATATTAAAAGAAGGAGGAAAAAGAGGAATTTTAAAAGGGGTTTCAGCAGGGTCTTGTCGACGGGTGCAGAATGCTTGTCGACGAGCACGCCTTTTGGATTTGTCAACGGGGACGCGTGTCTCATAGACGAGAAATTACCGAGAGGGCTATTTTTAGGGTCTGAAACTCATCGACGAGGAGTAAGTGTTCGTCGACGAACTCCCTTCCTGGACTCGTCAACGAGGTGATGTGTCTCGTTAACGAATCTATGTTGTATAAGTATGCAAACCTCGGGATTTCAGCGTGAAAATTCTTCAAGAAACTCTCTCTCTCTAAAACATCTCCCTCTCCTTCTCTCTAAGTTTTTGGCTTCGTCCTTCACCGGTTCTACGATCGGAAGCCGCCACGCTACTCCTAAGAAGATTCTTTTCAAATCTACTAGAGTAGTTCGTTGGTTAGGCCAACTTGGGCGCCATCCCAAATTCGGGGTAAGTTAGTTATTTTAGGCTTTATAAGATATTTGGTGTTGATGGACTAGGGAAAATGCTTTAGATAGTATTATGCTGAAGTTTGTTTAGGAAAAATGCAATTTCAGGGTGTTGTGCTGGGAAACACACAGGTGTAAATTTGGAATATTTTGTGGGCTTCACAATAAGACAGGTAAGGGAATAAATTAAATCGGCCTTTTCACAAAATTATTTATTATTATACAACATTTATTTTCAGGGAAATATGTATGATTTTGAACTATGTTTAGGAATACTGATGTTAAGCAGGGAAATTATTTAAGCATGTTTTATATGGAAATATGATTTCAGAATTAATCATGAGTTTCTAAGGTTATGTATTGTTGTGTGGCATGAGTACAATATTTTCATGAAATTATGCTATATTGAAATATTATGAGTTTTCCCAGATAAGTATGTTATAGCAGTTTTCAGGAAAACCCTAAAAATAGTACAGGAAATATGTTTTAAAGATTATGTTAAATAATGCAAGAATTTATGATTATCACATTATGAATTATGACGGTGAAAATGTCGTGATTTCTACGTAATGAATTATGCCAACAAAAATGCCGTGATTTCTACGTTATGAATTATGCTGGCGAAAATGTCGTGATTTTACGTTTCGAATTATGCCGACACTAATATTAGTTTATCTCCTTTACTGAGAGGTGTCTCACTCCAGCATTACAAACATTTCAAGATATTCAGATAGGATGGCGGATAGAGCCCCGCAGTAGTAGAAGTGGATTGAACTTCCCTGTTTATAGTGAATGAGCTAAGGACAGATGGATTTTTGGGTGGAGACCCTAGGAGTACTTTTCGATCTTTTTGGTGGATGACTGTATGTATATGTATATGACAGATTTAGTAGAACTCTAGTATGGTTTCTGGTGTTTATAACATGTATATGATTTTATATTTTCCGCTGCCTAGGTATCAGAGTTTTATGACAGATATATCTCTGGTACCCATGGGTCCAGGTTGATTACGACTATGACAACTTAACAGGATTATTACCTATGTTATGATGTGGAAAAGAATATATATATATATATATATATATATATATATATATATAAATAAGCAGGTTGTTACATATTTTGACAAGAAATAGAATAAAAGAGGATGAAAGAAGGAGAGAAGATCATTGTAGTGTGTAATCTTTGCTCTTCGTAGTGAAATCTTTTGTCGATTGCTCCTGTGGATGTAGGCTTGTCCGAACCACGTAATTCTTGGTGTTGTTGCCTTTATTATTGCTTTCTTTATAATGCTATGGTTGTGGATATATTTTGTATTCACCATTTACATTGTATGCAAGTGTATGATTGATCCTTTTACAACAATATCATTATTCCGATGTGCATTGTTGGAAGTGGCCTTATTTTCACAACAATTGGTATCAGAGCGTGTTGCATGACCTCTACTTTGAAGGATCTCTTAGTGCAACAAGGTTTGGTGAAAGGTTTATACAGAATTTCAACCAGATAGCATGGATGCAATGACTTGGAAATGAATTGGGAGCAAACATTTGTTTTTGTTTGGCTAAGGACATGTTGTATCACGTCATGGAAGAAAATTCTTCGGAATTAGTTTGGTGAAAACAGGAATGTTGATATATGTCTAAGGTTTTGTCAAAATCTGCAAGTGTAGTGGACGAAGACTCAGAATGTAGTGATAGAGATATGCTACGTGTTTCATCGGGTTCAGAGTGCCTCTTGGGTGATTCTTGAATCTTAGATACTGGATGCTTTTATCCTGGAAAATGGTTTGACATCTACATGTCAGTTTATACTGGTTGTATTTTGATTGAAAATGATATTTCATGAAAAATGTTTATTATTGGAAATGTCAAAATCAAAATGTATAATGGTGTTGTAAGAACCATATGTGATGTAAAGCATGAATCGGGTCTAAGGAAGAATGGTAATTTATTGGTAACTTTAGACTGTAATGGATATTATTATGAGTCTGAATGTGGAGAAATGAAAGTGTGTGAAGGTAACTTGATAGTGATGAAAAGGTAAGTAGCTGGAAATATCTATGCACTGCAGGATGTTACAGTTGTAGGTAGAGATGCAACTGTTAAATCTAAGTCAGATATCATATGGCATATGCGGTTAAAACATATGGGTGACTACATGTATTTAGATATTTAGGAACAAATGATGATAACATCAGGGGATAGACATATATATTTTATGAGTTTATCACAAAGGGTCTTGGTGTACTTCATGCAATGGCTGAGGTGGAGAACCAGACCTGGAGAGAGATTCTCAAGTCAAACATTGGGGCTAAGTATGTTGGTTTCGTTCAAGAAGTTTTGTGAGTAGGGTAGATTATATACAGGGCTTGCAAGGTATTTCTTGGTAAAGTTAGTGAGTATGGCGTGTTTCTCGTGTGACCAATCGCCAAAGGTATCGCTAGATGAGAAAGTTGCAGGTGAATTATGGGAAGGATTTGCGGTAGACTACTTAGTTGTGAGTGGATGTACACTTGTGACGCCCTGATTTTCATATAATTTTTTTTATAAAAAATAATAAGTAAATAATTTACATGTCATCAATAACATCCACAAATCGGCCACGTCAACAACCCTACTAACATTCGTACGACCCAACCCGCATTGGGTACCGGGTAAAAAGTCATTTACTTCATTATTACAACCTAACAGCGAAAGACAGTGTTTTTATATCATTCAGAATACAATATCCAGAGTATCCACATACACACATATACATTATTATCACAAATCCAAAAACTACTCAACTCTAAAGGAAATTACACACCCCCTAATCCAAAAACTTACCCTGTGTGTTAGGGTCCCAGCTCCCTATGATCACGGAGCTCTATCACTTGGTCTATCCCCGCTTCTTGAAAAATTTAGATAATTTGGGTGAGACACATCTCAGTAAGATGGAATAAATTATTTACAGTGTGTGGCCTTATGAGTTTAGTTATAATACACTTTACTTTTCAAACCATTGTTTCATTTGAGAAAATACATTGATATACACATTCTCATAATCATATAGATATATAATACAAGCTTTTATAAGCTTTAAAACCATTTCTTCAATTCAATAATTTCCAACACATATTTATCGCAAAGTTCCTGAGAATAGGGAAGGTTACCCGCCCATACAGGTAGCTTTCCTCTGCCCTAACACGTTATGCGGTCAGGAATGGCTACATCTGATACCTATCAGGGCACTCACCTTACTCAGTAAGCCCTCAGACGGAGAGTTTCACTTCGCCTCAATTATTTATTTTATAAAACACACACTCTTTCAATTCTCATAATCATTTCCCATTTTAACTCATTACATATATATGTATACATAAATTCACATTTATGTACTTTACATAATACATTAGATCACATAATTCCCATTTTCAACATATTCACGATTTCCATACTGAGCATACGTCCCCAACGGTATCAGTAGGAATCTCACACACACATGCAGTCTCCATACTGAGCATACCTCCCCAACGGCATCAGTAGGAACTTCACACATACACACACACACCAACGACATCAGTAGGGACTGCACACACACACATACAGTCTCCATACTGGGCATACCTCCCCAACGGCATCAATAGAGACTTCACACACACACATACATAGTCTCCATACTGAGCATACCTCTCCAACGACATCAGTAGGGACTTCACATACACACATAGTCTCCATACTGGGCATAATTCCCTAACGACATCAGTAGGGACTTCACACACACACACATACAGTTTCCAAACTGAGCATACCTCCCCAACGGCATCAGTAGGGACTTCACATGCACACATAGTCTCCATACTGAGCATACCTCCCCAAAGGCATCAGTAGGGACTTCACACACACACACACACACACACACACACACACACACACACACACACAGTCTCCATACTGAGCATGCCTCCCCAACGACATTAGTAGGGACTTCAAATACACACATTGTCTCCATACTGAGCATACCTCCCCAACGGCATCAGTAGGGACTTCACACACAATTTCCATACTGAGCATACCTCCCCAACGACATCAGTCGGAACTTTACACGCACTTTCCATACTGAGCATACCTCCCCAACGGCATTAGTAGGAACTTCACAACACAATTTTCATACTGAGCATACCTCCCTAACGGCATTAATAGGAACTTCATATATACAATCTTCCTACTGAGCATACCTCCCTAACGGCATCAGTAGGATAGGAATACCACTCACCTTCAATTATTGTGTGGTATTGGTATATCATCAATCATATTTCAATATATCTCAATTCAGTTCATTGTAAATATTCTCATCATTTTCTGTGCACTTTCATTATCTCATAATAATATATATCATATTTCACGTATTTCCACATTTCTCAAAATACTCATATCAGTAATTTGTACAAACTCATTTTTCATACAAATAATTTCTACTCACATATAAATATCACAATAATCATTCTTGTTTTAATATTTCTCAGAAAATACACATCGTTATATTCCACATTTTACAATATAAGTCACATACCACACAGTTTTCATTTAATATTCACAATTTAATATTACTCACATGTCACACAATTTATCTAATATTTATATCATAATCATTTTTAGGTAAAATACCATATGCTCATTTTCACATATTAATTTAAACAGTAATTCTAAAAATATTGTTATAATTTATTCCCCTTACTTTGCTTATTGAGAGACTCATTAACACCCAGATTCTACGCCCTTGGCGCCCGAAATTCAACTCCTGAAATTTACATTTTTCCCAGATTAATTAATCTATTCCTCCAAAATAATACCCATCTAACCTTCCCTAGGCTTCATATATCTCAAATTAATATTTAAACTAACATTTAACAATCCCACTTAATTTTCTGAATTTTTCCTGTGGGTCCCAAAATTACACCCGCGGCGCTCACTTGGGCCCTAAATTCCTGAAATCTTACTTCAACTCCAAATGCTCAACATTTTAGAATTTTTAAATTAATCCTAATTAAGTAAAAATAAGTCCCTTAATAACCTCCGTACCCCAAATTTGGGGTTTGGGGTTTTGCCCACAACGATCCCACGAGAATTCTGTCCTGCTAGACTTGTAGAGAATCATTCCTAGATTCTCGTGGTGGTGTTCATTCGTCGATTGGGCTTATATTTTGTAAGAAATTAAAGAAAAAGGAGAAATTGACTTACCCTAGGAGATACATCTACGTCGCTCCTACCACCGATCCGCTTTGGTAGAAATGACGGCAGCGGAGAATAGAGTCCAGCGGTATCTTCTGATTTTTGATCGGGCGAAAATCCGTCACGTAACTGAGGAGAGAGGGAGAGATAATGAGAAGAGAGCAACAAACTGGGGGCTGTCTTGCGCAGCTCTCTAGATCTCCCATTCAGCAACAATTTCCTGAAGCTTCAAAAGGAAGCTTCGAGTAGGTTCATTATATAATAATAATAATAATAATAATAATAATAATAATAATAATAATAATTAATATTAATAATAATATATTTTATTAATAAAAATAAAAATAAATTTTAATTATTATTATTATTATTTTTTTGGGGGAATCACTCCACTAATCTTCTATATCCCTTTTTGGGGTTATTACAACACTGGTGCACTATTCTAGTGATCGAGGATCTAGGCTTGGTGTGATGTTCGGACAATACACTTTTCTGGGGTATAGGAAAGGTGGGTACAAGTTAGGTGATCCTATGGAAAACAAAGGGGTGATCGAGAACATGACTTTGGGTACTAAAATCATGGGGCAGCGTACTCAGGTAAAGGAAGAGAAACAAATGCCAGAAAACTGTAGTAGCAGAAATCATGTTATTCAGGTAGAGTTAGGGACTCGGGGCAAAAATGTAGGGAGTTCTATCTTAGGTCAACAGTATCACGGTATGAATGGGCATGTGATGCAGGTAGAGCAACAGACTCAAGGCAGAAATGACATAGTTCATATTGTAGGGAGTTTTAGCTCGGGAGACCAGCAGAATCATGGTGGACCTATGTGCACTATCAGACCACCACTCAAGTGTGTGAGTTGGTGAGGCTTCCAATTTGGAAGAGGGTGATAGCTAGGATGCCGTGGAGTGCTATATATATATATATGTATGTATGTATGTATGTATGTATGTATGTTGTGTGTAAATAACATGTTATTGGCTAGAAAGGCTTTGACTGAGGCTAATCAGTTGGAAACTTTGTTAAAAGGTTTTGACATAAATGTGTTTGGTATGGCCAAGATAGGTCTTGGTTTACTGATTTACATGGACAAAACTGCAGGGAGATTGGTGTTATCTCAGGGTGGTTTTGTGAACAGGGCTACAAGGAGATTGGTGTTATCTCAAGGTGGCTTTATGGATGGAACCGTTGGGAGACTTCATTTGCTATCTCAAGGGAGTTTTATGGAGAATCAATATGGAATGTCTACCATATGGTACCCAAGGACGGGCTGTGATGTCCAGGATATGTCAAAGGTTCCCCATGATTGCAATGGGGTGTTTCAGCAGACAATAGAGTGAACCGTCAGTTGTTAGTTTTGTTGAAGACTATATAAGGGCTTTGGTGATATAAAACTTGCAGCAGCTTTTTTGTTTTCTATTGTGGGATGGTCTTATTGGAAGTCTAAGGTAAAGTCTTCAGGTATTGCATCTACAACTGTATCGGGGTTGTAGAAGCTAAAACTGCCATCGGTAAGTTCAAGTGGCGTTGCTTTGACTTGGTGCATGTCTCCAAGTGCTTGAAGGGAGACGGTCCCAACCGAACGTTCCAAGTTCAAGGTGGAGCAGTCAAATGTGGTTTTCAGGTTCTCTTAAGGGGCATATAATAACCAAAGTGGATATTTTTATTTATGGTGTGACTTTTATACTTCGTGGGGGCTTATAAACAAAGGGAGGAAAACATGGTGTAGAGTAGCAAAGACTCGTCAACGAGTGCCCTGTGCTCGTCGACGAGTAGATTCCGAGAGCTACAAAATCTCAGAGTAGAAGACTCGTTGATGAGAGTATAGACTAGTCAATGAGTGGGCTTCTTTGACTCTTCAATGAATCCCTTGTTCTCATCGACGAGTACGCCTGGGCCGCGAGAAGAAATTCAAATTTTGAATTTGAACGTTAGGGTGGTTGGGTTATTAGAGTTAAACCTCCGAAGGCTTGTTATATATGTTATTCTGGGCATATTTTGACAAGAAAGAGAATGAGAGAGGGTGAGAGAAGGAGAAAAGATCATTGTAGTGTGTAATCTATGATATTCATAGTGAAATCTCTTGTTGATTGCTCCCGTGGATGTAAGCTTTGCCGAACCATGTAATTCCTGGTGTTGTTGCTTTATTATTACTTTCTTTATATTGTTGTGATTGTGGATATATTTTGTATTCACCATTAACATTGTATGCAAGTGTATGATTGATCCTTTTACAACAATATCGTTATTCCACTGTGCATTGTTGGAAAAGGCCCTATTTTCACAACAAATCGCTTTTATGATAGAGGCCAAAGTATGTTGGCTGATTTGTAAAACTCAAAACAAAAAGAATATTTATTAAAATTAAGTGTGCCATATCATTTTGGAAATCCCATAACGTTTACTTCCATGTGAAAAAAAATCACGCCAATTGGAGTAGCCATTGAAGATATAAAATTCAAACATTACAAATATATTGAACTACTTTTATGATAGAGGTCAGAATCTGTTGGCTGATTTATAAGATTCATAACAAATAGAATATCTATTCAAATTAAGTGTGTCATATCATTCTGAAAAGCCCATAATATCTACTTTCATATAAAAAATAATAATTATGCTAGCTAGAGTAGCTGTTGAAGAGATAAAATTCAAACATTATAGATATATTGAGCTGCTTTTATGATAGAGGTTAAAATCTATTAGTAGATTTGAAAAAATTCATAAAAAAATAGAATATTTATTCAAATTACATGTGTCATATCATTATGGAAAGCTCATAATGTCTACTTTCATATATAAAAAAAAACAACAAAGGAATATTTTCAAAGTTGTTAGAGTAGCGTATGTCTAATTTACGGCAGCATACTCATTTCTACTTCTGACTTTATGGCAATGCAGAATGACCATACTGTTTTAATTATTTATCCTACATTATAGCTCCAAAAAATCTACATAAAATTTTTCTGGAGATAATGATGAGTCTAGCTTTATATGAAATAATATTATAATTTTTGGACTTATGTGGAGTAAAATATAGAATTAAATTCACAAATAGTACAAAATTATAGTCTGATTTTTTTTTTCTTAAGAGATAGGGTGCACTTTGACAAAAACATCTATTTTAGCTCTAGATATATAAAATTCAAATTGAATGTACTTGAAAATATTTATGAGTTAATTTTTAAATATAAAAAACTTTGTCACATTTGGTTCTTTCAATGAAAATATAGTCATTTTACTATATGGTACTCAAGTTGGTACATTCGCTTTCTAGTTAAGTAATAGCATACTTAGTCCTAAATACCAAAAATGATTTCCATATATAAATATAAAATAAAATAACTATCACACAATAAATATAAAAGAAAATAATTATCACATAATGATTCATGGAGCACAAATTTATATAACACATGCACAAAATAACTATCAGATAATAATTATTGGAGTACAAATTCATATTACACATGCACTAATTTTTATATGTTTTTCATTATTAAAACCAACATGAAACCTAGTGGACTAACATTATGAATCTCCTTTCGTTTTAAGTCCTTTAATTTATGAGCCATCGACTTGATTTCCACTGCTACTTGATATGGTCCTTCCCAATTTGACTTGAGCTTGTTATGTCCTAGTTTTTTTGGGTTTGTGCCTTCCTTAGGACCAAATCTTTGGGCTTGAAGAATCGAGCCATCACTTAAGAGTTACAATACTTAGCCACTTTTTGCTAGTAGGTCACCATCTTGATTTGGGCCAAGTCTTGTTTTTCCTCTATCAAATCTAACTCTGTTCTCAATTCTTCATCATTTTCTTCTACATTGAAATATTGCCTTTGCCATGAAGGGATTTTTATTTCTACTACAATAATTGCTTCTGATCCAAAGGCTAGTAGAAAAGAGGTTTCTCCAATGGTTGTTTTATCTGCAGTGCGATATGCCTGAAGTATTGAAGGAGGCTCCTTTTTCCACCTACCCTTTGTAGACTTGAGACGCATCTTAAGTCAATGCAAGATTGTGCAGCTCATGTTTTCCACCTGCCCAATGCTCTAAGGGTATGTTATTGATGCAAAACACATGGTTATGCCTAAATCAAAGTAGAAAGTTTTGAAGTGATGGTTATCGAATTGCTTCCTATGATCCGCCACAATGTGTGGTATCCCATACTAGCTTATGACCAAGGACTAGAGAAATTTAGTGTATTTCTCTTTGTGATATGGGATAGTGCCTCAACTTCGACCCATTTAGTGATTTGATCTATAGTAAACATTAAAAATTTTCTTAACCTCATGACTTGAGGTAAAGGTAGAGGGCCTAATATATCAATCCCCCATTGAGCAAATAAACATAGGCTAGCCAATGGAGAGAGACCACTAGCTGGTAAATACGGTATGTTGGCACACCTCTAGCATTTTTCACATCACTTTACTAAATCCAAAGCATATATTCTCATGGTGGGTCAATAATACCCCTATTGTATAGCCTTATGACCAAGCGCCTTTCCTCCTAGGTGGTTCTCACACATTCCTTCATGAATCTATTTCAAGATATACTCTGCTTCACTTTTATCCAAACAATGTAGGTATGATGTCAACGCCAAATTGTTTCCAAGGTAAGGGTGTGCATAATTCGGTGAAAATCGAATTAATTGAAATAACTAACCAAATTTGGTCAGTTCGCTTCGGTTAATTTTTAATTTGGTTCGGTTTGGTTTTATAATTTGGTTAATTCGATTATTTATTTTTCAGTCCGATTATGGAGAAAGTGGATTTCGGTTAACCGATTTAACCAAATTATGTAATTAATTAATAATTAAATATAAATTATATAATTTAGGGTTTCCACTTTCCTTCCCCGTTTGCACACAGTTCGCACTTCACACTGCACTTCTCAGTTCCCAGTATGCACTTCCACAGAGCACAGATTGCTTTTGGCCTTTGGGAATTAGGGTTCCCAACTTCGCACTACTCCACTCAGCACCATTCCAGACTTAAAAGTTGAGACTCCTTCGGCTTCCAATGCTTCCAAAGATTGCATTTTGGTATTAGGGTTTCCAAGCTAGCAATGACTCCCTAGAATCCCAACCATCCAGCGACGAGCGATGAAGCCAACGAGCGACCAATGCCCAGCCGTCCATCACTATATCAACTCTTCGACAATCGAGAATTCAAGCCTCCATAATCCAAGCCCTCCACGACTCTACCCTCCAGAGACCAACCATCACTAGCTCCACCCTCGTTGTTGTCGTCGCCTGAGCACCTCTTAGACTCAAAGTCTCATGTAGTCGGGTTTTTAAAAGTCATTAGATTTGAGATTTATGCAATTTATGCATTATGTACAATTAATATTTGTTGCATATGAATAACCTATGAACTGGTAGTTGTGGTTTGTGAATCTTGTGCTAATATTTTGTTTCTAGTTGCTTTAATATTTGTCATCCTGGATTCCTGGTTTGATGATGACATTAAATTCATATCTGAGTGAGGAATTATTTATTTGATGCTACCATTCTCTGCTCAAACACATCACACATGAATCCCCTGTGCATGGTCTTATCTGCATGTTTGTTTGTGTCAAGCTATCAACTATTTTGCAAAAATGGTGTTATAGAAACAGAGTTATTTTCCAAGAACAGCTTTCTAGCATTCAGTATTGAGTTGCAAAAACATAAAAATCTCTTTCCAAGTACATTGATCAATATGACATAAATTTGAAATTGTGAAGAATTGTCTTTTTCATAGATGATAAAATTCATTAACACAACTGATAAAAAAAAACTATTCAATGATCAAAATGGATTACAGGATTATGCAGAAAATTGAATACTAAAGCATTAACTACTACCATACATTTCTAACTTGGATTGTTATAGCTGAAAAGATTGATACTTCCATGCAAGGTGCAATTACACACACACACACACACACACACACACACACACACACACACACACAGAGGTTGCGCACAGGTCAGGCTTATTCTATGTATTAGAGAGATAATACAAAGATAAATTACATCAACATATAAACCTAAACCTAATATTTATGAACAAAGACTAAAATGCCCTTAGTGAAATATATTATCTAACATCCCCCCTCAAACTCACGATGGCGCACCAAGAAGCATCGAGAGTTTGCCAAATAGAAACTAGAAACGACTAATAGTGTGGGACTTTGTGAAGAAGTCAACCAACTGCATGGTAGAGGAAATGAATGGGAGAGAGATGGTACCAAGGCGAATGCGATGACGTGTGAGATGAGAATCAATTTCAATATGCTTAGTGTGATCATGAAAGATAGAGTTATGAACAATCTGAATAGCACTGGTGTTGTCCTAATACATAGGAGTGGGTTCAGTAAGTAAAACACCCATGTCAGCAAGTAAACAATGCAACCAAACTTTTTCAGCAGTAGTTGAAACCATGGCACGATACTCAGCCTCAGTAGAAGAATGAGAAACTATAGATTGCTTCTTCTTTTTATAGGAGATGAGAGAGTCACCAAGAAAAACACAAAAATCAGTTGTGGACTTGCGGTGTATAGGATCTCCAGCCCAATCATCATCATAATAAGAACGAAGTTATAAAGTAGATGCAAAAGGGAGTTATATACTCTGATAAAATGTCCAGCTGATATAGCGTAAGATATGGAGAATGTAGCCCAATGGATTGTAGTGGGGAGGAGACAAACTGACTAATAATATAAACTACATATGTAATATCAGGTCGAGTGATGGAGAGATAAACCAAACTTTCAACAATAGTATAGTTTAAAGTTGGATCCGCCAATGGAACCCCATTAACAGAAGAATAATGAGCATTGAGTTCAAGAGGAGTGGCGACAATTCGAGTATTAGTAAGACAGGCTTATTGAATGAAATCTGCTGCATATTTAGACTGAGAGAGAAGATAACCTTTAGGAGAATAGGCTACCTCAATGCCAAGAAAGTATCACAGGGATCTCAAATCTTTCATTTCAAAGTAGTGGTGAAGCTCTGATTTCAACTATGCAATCCAATCTGTATCACTTCTAGTTAAAATCATATTGTCTACACAAAGGAGAATAATACACCCAACAGAAGTAGAACAAGTAAACAAGGCAAAATCATGATCACTTGAGCGGAAGCCAAAAGAACAAAGCGCGTCAGAGAACTTCTCAAACAAAGCCCTGGGAGCCTGTTTAAGACCATACAAAGCTTTTCTCAGTCTACAAACCTCCCCTGGATGATGAGGAACACAAGGAAGTGGAGACATATAAACTTTCTCTTTGAGATCCCTATTTAGGAAGGCATTCTTGACATCTAACTGTGAGAGGTTCCATTGTTTAATAGAAGCTACTGCAATCAAAGTACGTACATATGTCATCTTAGGAATTGGTGCAAATGTCTCCTCATAATCAAAACCAACTTTTTGAGTAAACCCTTTTGCAACCAACTAGGCTTTATATCTTTAAACACAACCATCAGACTTAGTTTTGATCTTATAGATCCAGCGACATCCCACTATCGTTTTACCAGGAGGAAGAAGTACCAACTCCCATGTGCTGGTCTTATCCAAAGCAGCAAGTTCTTCATTCATAGCATGTTGCAAAAGAAAGTCAAGAGCAGCCTCCTTATGGGAAGTAGGCTCACAATGGGAATGAAAAGAAACTAAAAAAGTAGCAAAACTAGAAGAATAACAAGAATTAGACATAAGAACATATGTATGAAGATGAGAAAGGGGTTTATGAAGTCGCGTTGGATAACGAGAAGATGCAGGGTCCACATGATCAGAAGATGAAGAGGAGTCTGCTAAGGAGGATGGGGAGTTTGTACCTGTAGAAGAAAGTGAAGGACAAGTAGAACAAATGGGAGCAATTGGAGAAGACTATGAATTAATATCACAAGTAAATGGATCAATATTTACAATGTCAGACTCATTTAAGATGATAGAACCTATTGGAATAGAGAATAAAGGAATGTGTTCAAGAAAAGTAACATGACGAGAGACATAAAGCTTTTGTGTTTCTAGATCATAACAATGATATCCTTTTTGTCCATCACCATAACCAAGAAACACACACATAGAGGATCGTGAAGACAACTTAGAATGTTCATTATGAGGACAAAGGACAAAGCATGTGCAACCAAATACTCTCAAATGAAAATACTTTGGAGCATTTCCATACAATTTCTCATAAGGAGAGACACCCAAATTAAGAGCAGTAGGAATTCTGTTAATCAAATATGTTGCAGTAAGAACTGCTTCTCCCCATAAAACTTTGGGAACATTACCAAAAAGGACAAGGGATCGAGTTGTCTCAACAATGTGCCTATGTTTTCTTTCAGTCACACCATTTTTCTCAGGAGTGTCCGTGCATGATGATTGATGTATGGTGCCATCAGAGGTGAGTTGGGTGGAAAGCTCAGTAGAACTATATTCTCCCCCCAAATCACACCTGAAACACTTAATGACAGTTGAATGTTGAGTTTGAACCAAAGCACGAAACATTTTATAGACACTAATGAAATCAGAACATTTCTTTATAAGATATATCCAAGTAAAACGAGTGTAATCATCAATGAAAGAAACATAATAACGGGACCCTCCCTTTGAGACAGTAGGAGCTGGTCCCCAAACATCATAATGAATTAGATCAAAGGGTGTAAGAGACACTGATGTACTTTTATTAAAGGGCAAAGCAGAGAATTTTGCAAGTTTACACCCACTACAATTAGAAATAACATGAGAAGATAAATTTCCTAATACTCCTGTGGAAGCCAAAAATCTCAGTCGAGAACTAGAAACATGTCCAAGGCATGAATGTCATAAATAAAAACTAGAAGAATTTGAACTCAAACAAAAAGAAGATAAATCAACACTAGAATCAGCAAATTATTTTACCCGAAGCTCTTCTAACATGTACAATCCCCCCTTCCTACGGTCTGTCCCAATCAGCTTCTTGGAATGTGGACCCTACACAAAACATGAAGATGGAGTAAAGTAAACACAGTATCCAAAATTACATAGTTGGCTAATAAAAATCAGATTCAATGAAATTTAAGGAATACAGTAAACATCAGAGAAACACAAATAAGATGAAATGATGGAACCAATACCTACCAATGGCGCTAGGGTACCATTGGTAGCCAAAATAGATGAAAGAGTCAAGGTAGATGTTATTAATGTAAACATAAAGATGTCATTTGAAATATGATGAGTAGCACTAGAATCAAATATCCAAGTGGACGGAGATATACTTGAGGTAGATGAGGAGGACAATCTATGGAGGGAGAGACAAATAAGGCATTAGGATTTGATGTAGAAATAAGTTGTTGACTTTTTGAGTTTGATCTCTGTTTTGATTATGACAAACCAAAGTGTTTCATCTATGTGCCAAGTGTATGAACAGGTTCATTTTTCTAAGCACAGATGACAGATGAGAAATGGAAGTAATAAATGTATTTAAAGCTCACACCAACCGGTGTATTCCATGGGAAACAAGCAGCAGAAGACTTGAAGATTTTATTCATTTTTCAAGTTGTAATAGTAATTAGGTTTCCATGTGCATGCATATCATATGATTAAATTGAAGCCCACAAAATGACATTAGATTGGCCTTAGGAACCACGATATTTTCATGAAAAACCTTTTTATTCAAATTTAAACTTATATTGAAAGGTCTAAAATAGTTTTGAAGTTAAAAGAAGACAAAAACCAAATTTTATGAAGGGGTCGGTCGACTGCCAGAGATGAGCAATTCTCTTGATCAATTCATTCTTATCTTAAAATATATTCAACATAACAATTGTGGCATTTTCCCCACATTTATTTTGATACCAAGAACGCCCCATTTGGAGCTTTCTAGAAAAAGTTATCGCCAAAACATTGAAAGGTGTATGTAGTAGAAAAATTCCCTTCATGTTTCTTCCGTCTCATTGATGGGCATTTTTCTCAATACATAACTTCTTATCTTAAAAAGTGTTCAACATGAAAAGTGTGGGATTTTTTCTTAGATTTCCGTTGATACTAACAATGTCTACATTGAACTTATATAAAAAAAAGTTATGGCCAAAACATTGAAGGGTATCCGTGTAGAAAACCTGAGGCCGGTCGACCGAGGCTTCACTCCAGCTGACTGAAGCTCGCGAATTTCAAGCCCCAGTCGACCGAGCTTCACCTCAATCGACCGACCCTCTTGGGAAAGGGTCCCAAAGGTCGAAAACGACTATTTTTCAAAATAAAATAATATTTTAAGGTCTCAACGACCATATAACGGCTATATCTCCTTTTGGCCTATAAATACAAGCCTATTTGACTTGAAAAATGTTAGAGAATCACATTAAAATTAGTTTTAATCCTTATTTTATTCTCTCCCATTTCCATACCCCATTTGTTCTTTAAATTCTCATTTTTCTCCTACTTTTCTTGTGACGACCTGCTTAATTTCCACATCATTTTTTTTTCCTTATAATTTAATTAAATCAATATCACAAAACTCAACAGATCATAATCCCCCTGGACCCGTGGGTACCAGGGATACATCATAAACACATTACAGAAGCCTATGCAGTAGGAAACATAAATCATAAACACCTCATTATGCCATACATCACAATACCAGAGTTTCTACGATCACTGTATATATATACTCAATACGCAACCCAAAAGATGTCTTAGGGCCATTTCCACAAAATACATCTGACTCTATCAAAACACTTACCCTTCTGGAAGGACGGACCAACCGTACTAGATCAGTGGGGCTTTACCCGCTCTCCTATCAAGGGCTCCTAAAATGTTTATAAAATTCGGGTTGAGACACCTCTCAATAAGGGAAATAAACTAATACTAGTGTGTGGCAACATGAGTATTCCGTGCTATATATATACCATACAGAACATATTCAGTAAACTGTTATGTCAAATCTAGGAAAACATATATATCATCAAAACATGGCAAGACATGCTGCATTTTCATAAACATATATCATCTCATATAATAATAATACAAAATAATCCTGGTAGGTTAGCTAACTGTTGTCATATATTACCCCCACATGACTGGGTTGTGTGGCTTGAAGGCGGGACCTGACAATGGTTGGCTGACCACTGCCAAGTCAAAAGTACAGTTTATAAGTCTGATGGGTCTTCCAGACCTGGTCCGTACACTAGGGGCGCTCACACTCTTCTTAAAAACCACATTGACCATCCAATCTCACACCACTCCGTATAGTGGCGTTAACGCAAATATCATGATTGTGATGACCATGGACACATAGCAACGGTACCGTGCAAGTGCTAGCCTAAACCAATTCAACCAGGTTCTAATATCATATAACATATATTGAAATTGTGATACCTGGATATTTCATATCATTAATTATCAAATCAATCATATCATTTTGCATATTTACGTATATCATGAAAATCATCGGCCCGTACGCCGGTATTTCATATTTTACCATAGTTTAGCCTATACGCCAGCAAATCATATCCATAGCACAACCCGTACACTGGCAAATCATTTTCATAGCTCGGCCCGTACGCCAGCAAATCATACACATAGCACAACCCGTACGCTGGCAAATCATTTCGATAGCTCGGCCAATACGCCGGCAAATCATACACATAGCACAGCTCGTACGCTGGCAAACATATATAAAAATTTCGGCCCGTAGGCCGGTTTTTCATTATAAAAATCCGTGTCATAGTCACATTCCCAAAAAACAGTATCTCATAACAATTTCTACTCATGCCACACTAAACAGGTTTTTCATATATTTAACATACCATCATTTTTAGCAGTATTTTTCAAATATAGATCATATATAAATATATTTATTTCCCTAAAATCAAATGCTATAATATTATATATACTTTCCATAAAAATACTAGTTTAGTTTATCCCCTTACCTGTGTCCTGAAAAGCCCCTAAATCAAACGCTTCTACACCCGCAGGGTTCCCCGCTCAACACTCTGAAAATAGAATTTTCCAGAACTAAAGTTCAGTATTTCTACATGTACTACGATTTCTACAACTGTCAAAAATCTAAATATTGAGTAGAAAGCTTTACCCTGGATTTGGGATGGTTTCCAACTCAGCCCCACCTATGATCCGCTCTAGTAGATTTGCAGAGAACTTTCCCAGGAGTGTCGTGGCGGCTTCAGATCCTCAAACCCGCAAAAATCTGGCCCAAAATCGAAGAGAGAAGGGTAGGGAACCGTATGAGGAGAGAGAGAGAGAGAGAGATTCTGCGTAGGAAAATAAGTGAAAAATCACATTTAACCCTATTTATCTTGCCGGATTCGTCGACGAGCCACGACACCTCGTCGACGATTCCTGTAGAAAGTTTGTCGATGAACTTCAATCCTCGTCGACGAATTTTAGGCTTCCAAAAATCCTCTCTCAGTATCTTCTCGTCGACAAGATGAGACTTCGTCGACGAGATCTTGAAAAACCCTCTTCAACGAAACCCCTGTGTTCTTCGACAAGGCCTAGAAAATTTCTCGGGATTATCCAATCCAAAATGAAACGTCGTCAACTGCCTCCTTCTGTTCCTGTTTCCATTTCCCTTTTCTTTTTATTATTTAAATACTATTATTGTCCAGCCCCGAACCCGGAAATGGGACCCAGGGGTGAAAATTATAACCTAACCTGTCCCTATATCATATAAATCATCACAAATACAGTACACTGGATAAGGGTCTGACCCCGTGGGGTTGCCAGGCACCCTAAACATATCCAATCATAATCATATATGCAGCAGAAAAAGTCATTCTATATCAACATATGCAGTACCATACCAGAGTCTATACAAGAGCTGAACATGGCTTTAACAAAACAGACAAACTGGGTGCCCAAATACAACTTAAAATGGCAAACCAATAAAACTACAGTCCTAGCACTTACCCAAGCGCTAACGTAGTACATCGGCCACTACACTCCCTACACCAGGACGCTAGTTCCGATTACTCGAAGGACCTGTAAAAATGTACGTACAGTAGGAGTGAGACACCTCTCAGTAAGGAAGAACACAGGTTATATTGATGTGTGCCATTTGAGTGTTATCATGATACAACATACACGCAGTTAAATGCATTCCAGTACTAATTTACACAGTGCATACAAGCACACATACGAAGGCCATTTATACCCAGCCTCGTCATAATACACACACATGATCAGTAACCCAGTGTCATCACACCCATCTGCCAGAAGTCGGTTCGGCATTGGCCCGTAGCCAACCCGTGAAGCACGGCGCCACCGGCACATGACTAGTCCTCGACTCTTATGGCATCGTACCAGCGCTAACTAGTGGATCCACACCCTTCGGCCTGATCTGCTGGAATAGGCTCACGCCCTCAGATATAGAGCCAGCCACTCTTGCCAACGTGGCTAGCGATACACACGCCCTCGGATATAGAGCTGGCCACTCTCAGTACCTGAAACAATTTCGGAACCGCGTTCCTACTAGTATTTCAACATATCACACACACATGCATGCTCATATAACCAAACAAACCACACTCATTTGGTAATCTAAATCATGGTTTTCCAAACAAATACAGTTTAAACAAAGTCAAGGCACGATCATCCCAATATCACAGTATAAATCACACATATACTCGGTTTTCAACAAAACCCGGGATTCAGCCCGTCGCTCCCTTTTTCCCAAAACTGTAATAATGAAAAACCCATAGTTTTCCCCGTTAGATCCCCCCAAATGAGTAGTCAAAACATACACAGGACTGTGGACCACAGTTCCACTGAGTCTGATTTCAAAAATAACCAATATAAACATAGTTCCCCTTACCTTAACCCCGTAAGCAAATCCTGAACTCCAAGGTCCCTAAACAGCGAATCGAGTTTCAAAACCTACAAATCATAGTACAGAATATACTCACAAGACTGATACCTACAAAACTACTGGATCAGAATTAAAAATCGAGCCTTACCTCGATTTTAAGCCAAAACCCAAAAATCTCCGAAACGAGATTCCGATCTGTAGAAGTTGTAGAGAATCCTTCCACGATCCTCATGGTAGCTTCCGTTTTTCGATTTCGTCAACGATCGGCAAAGAATTCAAGAGAGAAGGAGAGAGTATAGAGAGTTTAGAGAGAGAGAGAGAGAGAGAGAGAGAGAGAGAGAGAGAGAGAGGATTGAGTTTACTTAATGAAGAAGTAATAGAAATTTCCTTTTATAGTCCTTGACCCAAAAATTTCCAATTTTGCCCCTCTTAATATTTAAACCCATTTTTTCACATTTTGGGTTTTTACAATCTCCCCTCCTTACAAAAATTTTGTCCTCGAAATTTGCCATCTTTTATTCCCAGATTCATACATACAATCAAATACATTGACACAACTCAAGAGCGAACTGGCGATCATCACAACACAGACCCATCATACACATACTCTAAGACATAACTCAAGAGCGAACTGGCGATCATCACAGCACAGTCCCATCATGCACATACACATACATACCCTCACTTATAGCGGAGGAATATCGTGGTTACATATACAACAGTCTCAGGAGTTCACAATACGAAACTTCCCGACGACTAACCACCTATCCCAACCCACAATAGGATCATGTACAAGTGCTCAAAATAACTGTGGATACTTCCGGCGTATTTCCGTTTCCAGTTCCCAAGAAGCTTCCTCAACCTCGTGGTTTCACCGCAATACCTTTACTAACGCTATCTCTCTGGTACGAAACTTCTGAACTTTACGGTCCAGAACCTGAACAGGTATCTCCTTATACGCTAAAGTATCCCCAATTTCCAACTCATCATAACTAATCACATGTGAAGGATCCAACACTTACCTCCTCAACATGGAGACGTGAAACACATCATGGACCCTCAAAAGTGCTGGAGGTAATGCAACTCTATAGGCTACCGGACCCACTCGCTCAAGTACTTCGAATGGTCCGATATACCTCGGGCTCAGCTTGCCTTACCTGCCGAATCTCATCACTCCTTTCATCGGAGCAATACGCAGAAATACCTTACCTCCCACTTCAAACTCTAACTCACGGCGGCGAACATCTGCATAACTCTTCTGCCGACTTTGAGCTGATTTAATCCTCTCCCGGATCAAACCCACCTTCTCAGACGCCTGCTGCACAAGTTCAGGTCCTAATACCTGACGTTCACCAACCTCATCCCAACACAAAGGAGATCGACACCTCCGACCATACAAAGCCTCGAACGGTGCCATCTCGATACTAGATTGGAAGTCGTTGTTATAAGAAAACTCCACAAGTGGCATAAACTGTATCCAGCTACCACCGAAGTCTAACACACAAGCTCACAACATATCTTCCAATATCTGTATCGTCCTCTTCGACTGTCCATCAGTCTGGGGGTGGAACGCTGTACTGAAAGTAAGCTTCGTCCCCAATGCCTCCTACAGACTCATCCAGAATCGAGAAGTAAACCTCGGATCTCGATCAGACACAATGGACACCGGTACCCCGTGCATTCTCACAATCTCATGCACATACAAATCTGCTAGCCTACTCAAAGGATAGCTAACCTTCATCGGTATGAAATGAGCAGATTTCGTCAATCTATCTACGATCACCCAGATAGCATTTTGCTCGTGAAGCATTGGTGGCAATCCTGTCACAAAATCCATGGAAATATGCTCCCATTTCCACACTAGAATAGGCAAAGGTTGTAACAGCCCTGCAGGCCTCTGATGTTCAGCTTTCACCTGCTGATACGTCAGACACTGCTCCACGAACTGAGCAATCTGCCTCTTCATACCAGACCACCAAAAGGTCTCACGCAAGTCCCGATACATCTTCGTACTACCAGGATGTACCGTAAACATAGAACGATGCGCCTCCTCTAGAATCGTCCTTCTGATCTCATCATCGTTCAAAACACACAGTCTGGTCCCAAACCTCAGCACACCTCCCTCAGAGATGTTAAACTCTGTAGTTAGTCCCTGTTGTACCTTTTCCATAACCTCTGCCAACTTTGCATCACTAGCCTGTGCAACTTTTATACGCTCAAACAAAATCGGTTGGACCACCAAACCAGCAAGATAAGCCAGATGTTACCCACCACCAACTCTATACCTGAGCTCTCCAAATCCCATCTGATGTGACACTGAGTTACAACCGCAGATACAGTCGTAGGCCTTGACTTTCGACTCAACGCATTAGCTACCACATTAGCCTTCCCCGGGTGATAACTGATCATGCAATCATAGTCTTTAATCAATTCAAGCCACCGCCTCTGCCTCATATTCAACTCCTTTTGTGTGAAGAAATACCTGAGGCTCTTATGGTCAGTGAAGATCTCACACTGCACCCCGTACAAATAGTGTCGCCAAATCTTCAGTGCATACACAACAGCAGCCAACTCCAGATCATGCGTAGGGTAATTCTTCTCATACTCTTTTAGTTTCCGAGAAGCATACGCCACAACCTTACCCTGCTGCATAAGCACACATCCCAAGCCCTTTAGAGATGCGTCACTACAAATCACAAATCCACCATCCCCCGAAGGAATGGTCAATACTGGAGCAGTAACCAAAAAGTACTTCAACTCCTGAAAGCACTGCTCGCAATCACTGGTCCACTCAAATTGCTCTCCCTTCCTGTCAATCGTGTCAGAGGTCCAAAAAATTTAGAGAAACCCTCTACGAACCGACGATAATAACCCGCCAGTCCCAGAAAACTCTGAATTTCCTGCACATTCTTCGGCCTTACCTAGTCGACCACAGCTTCAATCTTGCTAGGATCAACTGATATACCATCCCCAGTAACCACATGGCCTAAGAATGCGATCTGACTCAACCAGAATTCACATTTCTTCAACTTAGCATACAACTTCTTCTCCCGCAGAATCTGTAGCACTAACCTCAAATGTTCCGCGTGCTCTTCTGTACTCCTCGAGTATGCCAGAATGTCATCAATGAATACCACTAGGAATCGATCTAGGTACTCATGGAAAACCCTGTTCATCAGATCCATGAACACCATCGGAGCATTCTTCAACCCAAAAGGCATGACTAAAAACTCGTAGTGGCCATATCTAGTTCGGAAAGCCGTCTTCGCTACATCCTTCGCTCTAACCCTCACCTGAATGTATCCTGACCGCAAATCGATCTTCAAAAAGACCCGCGTCCCCTGCAACTGGTCAAAGAGATCATCTATACGAGGTAAAGGATAACGATTCTTCACAGTTACCTTATTAATCTCACGGTAATCAATGCACATCCGCATCGACCCGTCATTCTTCTTCACAAACAGTATTGGAGCTCCCCAGGGCAAAACACTAGGTCGAATGAATCCCCTGTCCTGTAATTCTTGCAACTGCTCCTTCAACTCTTGAAGTTCTGCTGGAGCCATCCGGTATGGAGCTTAGAGATTGGTGCCTTACCAAGCAGCAACTCTATCGCAAACTCCACCTCACGATCTGGAGGTAAACCGAGTAAATCATCTAGAAACACATCCAGAAATTCGCTAACTACCCGAATATTCTCGAGTCTCAACTCATCTTGCGGCGGTTCCTCCACACAAGCTAAGTACCCCTGACATCCGTCCAAGAGTAGCCTCCTCGCCTGTAATGCTGACAAAATCTGTGGCGCTGAACGCACACATGATCCTACAAACTCATACTCCAGCTCCCCAAGAGGTCTGAAAACTAGTACCTTCCTACGACAGTCGATCACAGCATAACTGGAGAACAACCAATCCATCCCCAGAATGATATCAAACCCCAACATGTCGTATACTACAAGATTCGCCGGTAGTAGCTTTCCCTGAATTTCCACTGGGCAGTCTACCAACATCTTCCTACAAGAAGATACACTCCTAGATGGCGTAGTAACAGATAACACCTTATTCATATCTCAAGTCTCAACCCCACACCATCCTACAAAATTCACAGATACAAAGGAATAGGTTGCACACGAATCAAACAAAACAGAAGCTTTATTCAAAAGCAATAATAAGGTACCTGTCACCATGTTACCTGCATACTCAGCGTCCGCTGGAGTAAGAGAGTATACTCTAGCCAAAGCTGTATTCGTCTAAATGGTTCCCCGAGGTATCTGGTTGCTCCCTCGGTCCCCATTAACTGCAGGCATGTTTTGCCTCGGTGCTCAACAATCACGAGACCTGTGGCCTGGCTGGCCACAATTGTAGCAACTACCCCCAAATGGTCGGCACTCACCCTCGTGTCACCTGTTGCGTCTGGTACAACAACCATCAGTTTGGCTCCCCTGAGAAACCTGGCGCTCGGTATTCTGACGATAACCCGAGCCCTTGCTCCTCTTCTTCCACGATCCCTAACGAGATCCTGTCTGAGAACCAAAAGGTACTGTCCTCTTCCTCGATTCCTGATTCACTAGTCCTCTCGAATACCAGTCTCGATCACTGTGGCCTTATCCACCAATACCGAGAACTCGCGGATCTGAAGCATACTCACCAGTCTACGAATATCCTTCCTCAAACCCTTCTCGAACCTTCGAGTCTTCTCATACTCGCTCGAGATCATACATGGTGCAAAACGGGACAGCTCTATGTATCGAGCTGCATACCCCTGCACCGTCAAACTCCCCTGCGTCAGAGCAGAAAACTCATCTGCCTTCGCATCACGTACTAAAGCCGGGAAGTATCTGTCGAAGAACACCTCCTTGAAATGGCTCCATGTCATCTCCTCAGGACCAGCTCTCTGCCTCTCCAGGAGACTCACCGTAGTCCACCATCAACTCGCCTCCCCAGACAACTGGAAAGTAGCATAGAGGACTCGTTGCCTATCCGTGCAGTGCAGAACTCCTAGAATGCTCTCTGTCTTCTCCTCCAAAGAACGTCAGAGGATGCATGCTTGTGAACCTCTTAATGGTGCACCCCGCAGCAGTAGGAGAGCGCTCTTATCTCCTCACACTCCGCCCGATCTCCTGTAATACCTGCCTCGTCAAACCTTGAGGTACAGAAGGGGACTCATCACTCGAAGTCTCCTCGGAGCCACTTCCCTGATTATTATCCTTGGGCTCCATTCTATAACACAATAGGAATCTATCAGTATCCCTATAACACATATAGTTAACACAATGATCTACACTAATCATGTTAACTACTTCCTACTAGGTCTAGGTATGTTCTATCACACCGACACGAAAGTCATCAATGATCTGCCCTACTTTTACTGGAATCGTCATCCCACGAAAAACACGGAATACCATCGACAATTCCCAGTCTAGCAACCGAACAACCCTTAACCAACTCTACCCATATCCACATCCTACACTCCAGTATGTACTCATAACTAAGCCTAACCAAGTCTACAAGATCTAGTAACCTGGTTAGCTCTGATACCAAGCTGTCACGCCCCCAAACCGAAAATGGGACCCAGGGTGAAAATTGTAACCTAACCTATCCTTGTATCATATATATCATCACAAATACTATACACTGGATGAGGGTCCGACCCCGTGGGGTTCCTAGGCACCCTAAACACATCCAATTATAATTATATACGCAGCGGAAAAAGTCATTCTATATCAACATATGCAGTACCATACCAGAGTCTATACAAAAGCAGAATATGGCTCTAACAAAACAGACAAACTGGGTGCCCAAATACAACTCAAAATGGCAACCCAACAAAACTACAGTCCTAGCACTTACCCAAGCTCTAACGTAGTACACCGGCCACTACGCTCCCTACACCAGGACTCTAGTTCCGGTTACCAGAAGGACCTATAAAAATGTACGTACAGTAGGGGTGAGACACCTCTCAGTAAGGAAAAACACAGGTTATATCGGTGTGTGGCATTTGAGTGTTATCATGATACAACATACACGCAGTTAAATGCATTTCAATACTAATTTACACAGTGCATACACACACACATATGAAGGTCATTTATACGCAGCCCCGTCACAATACACACACATAATCAGTAACCCGGTGTCGTCACACCCATTGGCCTGAAGCCGGTCTGGCATTTCGGTGTTGGCCCGTAGCCAACCCGCGAAGCACAGCGCCACCGGTACATGGCTAGTCCTCGACTCCCATGGCATCGTACCGGCGCTAACTGGTGGATCCACACCCTTCGGCTTGATCTGCTGCAAAATAGACTCACGCCCTCGGATATAGAGCCGACCACTCTTGCCAACGTGGCTGGCGATACACACGCCCTCAGATAGAGAGCCAACCACTCTCAGTACCTGGAACAATTTTGGAACCGCGTTCCTACTAGCATTTCAACATATCACACACACATGCATGCTCATATAACCAAACAAACCACATTCATTTGGTAATCTAAATCATGGTTTTCCAAAAAAAAAACAGTTTAAACAAAGTCAAAGCACAGTCATCCCAATATCATAGTATAAATCACATATATACTCGGTTTTCAACGAAACTCGGGATTCAGCCCGTCGCCCCCTTTTTCCCAAAACTGTAATAATGAAAAATTCATAGTTTTCCCTGTTAGATCCCCCCAAATGAGTTGCCAAAACATACATAGGACCGTGGACCACAGTTCCACCGAGTCCGATTTAAAAAATAACCAATATAAACATAGTTCCCCTTACCTTAACCCCGTAAGCAAATCCCGAACTCCAAGGTCCCTAAACAGCTAACCGAGTTTCAAAACCTACAAATCATAGTACAAAATATACTCACAAGACTGATACCTACAAAACTACTGGATCAGAATTAAAAACTGAGCCTTACCTTGATTTTACCTCGAAATTCGAAAATCTCCGAAACGAGATTCCGATCTGTAGAAGTTGTAGAGAATCCTTCCACGATCCTCATGGTAGCTTCCGTTTTTTGATTCCGTCAACGATCGGAGAAGAATTCTAGAGAGTAGAGAGAGTTTAAAGAGAGAAAGAGAGATAGGATTGAGTTTACTTAATGCAGAAGTAATAGAAATTTCCTTTTATAGCCCTTGACCCAAAAATTTCCAATTTTGCCCCTCTTAATATTTAAACCCATTTTTTCACATTTTGGGTTTTTACAATCTCCCCTCCTTATAAAAATTTCGTCCTCGAAATTTGTCATCTCTTATTCCCAGATTCATACATACAATCAAATACATTGACACAACTCAAGAGCGAACTGGCGATCATCACAGCACAGTCCCATCATACACATACACCTAGACACAACTCAAGAGCGAACTGGCGATCATCACAGCACAGTCCCATCATACACATACACATACATACCCTCACTTATGGCGGAGGAATACAGTGGTTACATATACAACAGTCTCAGGAGTTCACAATACTCACACTCCCGACGACTAACCACCTATCCCAACCCACAGTAGGATCATGTACAAGTGCTCAAAATAACTGTGGATACTTCCGGCATATTTCCGTTTCCAGTTCCCAAGAAGCTTCCTCAATCTCGTGGTTTCACCGCAATACCACTAATGGTATCTCTCTGGAACGAAGCTTCTGAACTTTACGGTCCAGAACCTGAATAGGTATCTCCTCATACGCTAAAGTATCCCCAATTTTCAACTCATCATAACTAATCACATGTGAAGGATCCAACACGTACCTTCTCAACATGGAGACGTGAAACACATTATGGACCCTCGAAAGTGCTAGAGCTAATGCAACTCTGTAGGCTACCGGAGCCACTCGCTCAAGTACTTCGAATGGTCCGTTATACCTCGGGTTTAGCTTGCCTTACCTGCCGAATCTCATCACTCCTTTCATCGGAGCAATACGCAGAAATACCTTACCACCCACTTCAAACTCTACCCTGTGGGGTTCCCAGGCACCCTAAACACATCCAATCATAATCATATACGCAGCGGAAAAAGTCATTCTATATCAACATATGCAGTACCATACCAGAGTCTATACAAGAGCAGAACATGGCTCTAACAAAACAGACAAACTGGGTGCCCAAATACAACTCAAAATGGCAACCCAACAAAACTACAGTCCTAGCACTTACCCAAGCACTAACGTAGTACACCGGCCACTACGCTCCCTACACCAGAACGCTAATTCCGGTTACCCAAAGGACCTGTAAAAATGTACGTACAGTATGGGTGAGACACCTCTCAGTAAGGAAGAACACAGGTTATATCGGTGTGTGGCATTTGAGTGTTATCATGACACAACATACAAGCAGTTGAATGCAATCCAGTACTAATTTACACAGTGCACACACACACGCACACGACGGCCATTTATACGCAACCCCGTAACAATACACACACATGATTAGTAACCCGATGTCGTCACACCCATCGGCTCAAAGCCGGTCCAGCATTCCGGCATTGGCCCATAGCCAACCCGCGAAGCACGGTGCCACCGGCACATGGCTAGTCCTCGACTCCCATGGCATCGTACCGGCGCTAACTGGTGGATCCACACCCTTTGGCCTGATCTGCCGGAATAGGCTCACGCCCTCGGATATAGAGCCGACCACTCTTGCCAACGTGGCTGGCGATACACACGCCCTTGGATATAGAGCCGGCCACTCTCAGTACCTGGAACAATTTCGGAAGCGCGTTCCTACTAGCATTTCAACATATCACACACACATGCATGCTCATATAACCAAATAAACCACACTCATTTGGTAATCTAAATCATGCTTTTCCAAAAAAATACAGTTTAAACAAAGTCAAGGCACGGTCATCCCAATATCACAGTATAAATCACACATATACTCGGTTTTCAACGAAACTCGGGATTCAACCCGTCGCCCCCTTTTTTCCAAAACTGTAATAATGAAAAACTCATAGTTTTTCCCGTTAGATCCCCCCAAATGAGTAGCCAAAACATACACAGGACCGTGGACTACAGTTCCACCGAATCTGATTTAAAAAATAACCAATATAAACATAGTTCCCCTTACCTTAACCCCGTAAGAAAATCCCGAACTCCAAGGTCCCTAAACAGCGAACCGAGTTTCAAAACCTACAAATCATAGTACAGACTATACTCACAAGACTGATACCTACAAAACTACTGGATCAGAATTAAAAACCGAGCCTTACCTCGATTTTACGTCGAAACCCGAAAATCTCCGAAACGAGATTCCGATCCATAGAAGTTGTAGAGAATCCTTCCACGATCCTCGTGGTAACTTCCGTTTTTCGATTCCATCAACGAACGGCGAAGAATTCTAGAGAGAAGGAGAGAGTAGAGAGAGTTTAGAGAGAGAGAGAGATAGGATTGAGTTTACTTAATGAAGAAGTAATAGAAATTTCCTTTTATAGCCCTTGACCCAAAATTTTCCAATTTTTCCCCTCTTAATAATTAAACCCATTTTTTCACATTTTAGGTTTTTACAATTATTCTTCGGGTCGTTACACTTCTTTTATTTGAAAATCATTTTGGGAGAAAATACTCTTGGGGGTTTTTATGTGAAGAAGCTTGGGCATATATCATACATATATATATTGCCTCATGAACATCTTCTTTTATACTTTCAAAGGTAATATTTCTCCTACTCCTTCTTGAAGATCATTTTTGGGAAAAATATTTTTGGGGTTATATTTGGAGAGGCTTGAACTTATATCTTTTATATGTATTGCTTGAAGTCCTATTCTTTTATTGTTTTACAAAGATCAAATTTCTCCCTTACTCTTCTCTTGAAAAATTATTTTTGGAGAAATATATTTGTAATCCAAGTATGGCTTGAGCATATATCTTACATCCATATATACATTGCTTGTGAGCCTACTTGTACTTTTATGTATCAAAGGTCAAAATTCTCCTACACTTTTTATTTGAAAAATATTTTTGAAGAAAATTTTTAAGTAAATCCTTGAGAGCCTTGAGCAACATATTTATTTCATATATTCTTACTTGGAAGGTTTCTCTTATTTGAAGGTCAATCATATTGAGAAAGAAATCCCTAATTTTTCTTATTCTTTGATTTGGAAAATACATTTTAGAGAAAAATTTTGGGGTATTCAAGTAAGATTTGAGCATATTTATTGATAAATATTTACTTGAAAAGCTTCTTAAGAAAGGCTAGAGCATATATTCAAAGTCATATATTTTACTTGGTAGCCTTTTGATTTTAATTTAAAGGTCATTTGAAAATAAGAAATCATTTTCCATACTCTCACCGATTTATTTGAAAAATATTTCGAGAGGATTTTTTATAAACTCTACAGAGCTTCATTTTAACATTATATGAGAGTGCATATAGTATTTCAATGTGTACAACTCTACTTACTTGAGAAGCATTTATTTTGTATGAAAAATATTATTTGCACCGGTTTGACTCAGTCCAGTGATTGAGTTAGGGAGACTCCACCCAGTTTGGCTTAGACTGATAAATTGAGCTGGGGAGACTCTACCCCGTAAGGAGGAATCATTTTGGCTTAGTCTGGTAAATTGAGCTAGGGAGACTCTGCTTGATAAGGAGAAACGATTTGGCTTTTCCCATAAGTGAGCTTGGGAGACTCCGCCCTATAAGGAGAAGTGTAAGCGGCGTCGCTCCACCCGGTTAAGTGAGCACATAGTGGAATCCTTGGGTAGTTGGCCCAAGGTGGGGACGTAGGTGGAATTGGCCGAACCTCGACAATAAATATTATGTCTTCTCTCTCTCTCTCTCTCTCTCTCTCTCTCTCTCTCTCTCTCTCTTGTTTAAATTCTCGCACATTAATTTCCGTAATGTGTATGTTTATATTTATTGTTATAATTATTTGCCTACACATATTCAATTTAAATGAGATATGCTCCACACATATATATTTGTATTCATGACTTAAATCATTTAACATACACGCTTTATTTTAAATGGGATATGATGTGGTGAATCAACGATCTTAATTAGCCAAAAAGTTTTTAAAACCCAATTCACCCCCCTCTTGGAAATACACCATAACTGTCAGAAGCTTCTACAACTACTCTGCAATAAGAGAGAGTGTAGGCACGGTGGGAGACAATTCTTCTAATGATGCAGTGGTTGTGGTATGATAATGCCTAGGCTTCAAAGCCTATTGTTGACCCTTACTTAATAACAATGGACATTGAGCTTTCCAATGACCCTTTTGCTTGCAAAAATTACACTCATCAATGGCAGCTTTCTAACATCGATTTTGATCAGTTGAAGATTGTTTAGATGAGACAGCCAAAATAGTCTGAGTAGGAAATGGGAGAAGACCTTTACCGATATGTGATTTGAGACGCACTTCCCTTGCCATTAGTTCCCTAACAACTAAATCAACAGAGGGAAGAGGCTCCAATGAAGAATAAAACCACGAAGTGCCTCAAATTCATCTCGAAGTGCCATAAAAAACTAAACAAGCCGTTGTTTCTCTCTATAAGTGCAATTAGACTTATTCAAACTAAGATTTGTAGGTTCAGTTAATGCCAATTCATCCCAAAAACTAGTCATAAAAGTGTAAAATTGTTGAATATTTTGATCTCCTTGTCGTGCTGCTCTAATATCCATCTCTAACTGATATTGTTTAGTAAAATTAGATTGCATGTATAATTTTTCTAAATAATCCCAAACTTGCTTAGCTGTAGAAAATTTTGCTAGTTGCATACCAATGGACTGATCCATAGAATTATTAATTCAGATAATAATTTTGGAATTATTCACCTCCCAAATGATTAACAATTCTACATAATTCTTTTTAATTCTTGCTATCAAAGGGCATAGACACATTACCAGAAACATATCCCCATAAATTTTTTCCAATCAAAAAATTCTTCATAACATATGCGCAATATGAATAATTATTTCTATGCAATTTAGCACTAATGGCTTGGATAGAATCATCTCTTTCACCAACCATCTTCAAATGCAAATATTCAAAATCTCTAAACACTATTATCCAAAACAAATCTCAACACAATTTTCAAAATTGGATTTTATTCACCTGAACCAAGGAATGAACCAAGCTGAGCCAAATCTCTTCAGAAATCAAGGGCAAGGAACAGGAAAAATTGAGGGCAGCTAGAGAGCAATGGAGAAATCAAGGACAACCCATCGTGCTGAGATGCAATATTCGGACGTCAAGTCGTGAAGAGCTTTGTCAAGGTTGGCAACGAGAGAGAGAGCTACAGGGAATTGATATTGAGGACCATGAAGGGCTTTAGTAGGGAAGATGTGAGTTGCAGAGATGCAATATTCAGAGAGTGTAGGGACCATGACGATGACGACAACAATTGCGAGAGCTCCAAATGACCACGACGACGGCTTCAATGTGGGGAGGAAGGTTTGGACGACGACAACGTCTGCGAGAGCTCCGAACGACCACCTAGCATTGAATATTCACAAAGAATATCGGCTGCTCTGATACCATGAAAAGATTGATAGTTCCATGCAAGGTGCAATTACAGAGAGAGAGAGAGAGAGAGAGGGGTTGCGCACAGGCCAGCCTTATTCTGTATATCAGAGAGATAATACAAAGATAAATTACATCAACATATAAACCTAAACCTAATCTGTATGAACTAAGACTAAAATGCCCTTAGTAAAATATATTATCTAACAATAGCAATGACTCTTTATGCTACTACTAGTCAAATAGAATTATTATTAGTATTATTATTATTATTTTGCTCATTGATGATCCTACTTACACCAATCCTCGAAGACAAAGATGGCACTTATTTTTTCCATCCTTGCAGCTTTTGATCTTGAAAGGAGAGAAATGGAGGACTCCGGATTGTAGGCATAAACTCTAAATATCTTATTATCAAGAACATGTTAGCACCATGACTATGGAATCACTTTGCAGTGATATAGGCTTGTAAAACCATACCCGATTCACGATCCATAATATATAGCAAATCATTTACTTTTACAAATGCAGGAATGCAAGTGTATGCTGCTGAAAAAGACAATAGATTGGTCTTTAAGCTTACTTCCAAAACTTTTTTCCTAGAGATTGGTCTTCTCTCTCTCTCTCTCTCTCTCTCTCTCTCTCTCTCTCTCTCTCTCTCTCTCTCTCTCTCTCTAGAAATGATTTGCAGAGACATAGCACAATGCATAGGGTCGGGTTTCATTTGGATTTTCACCTTGATTAATAAATCAAGGTTTTTGTATGAATATTCATTCTTATTGAGGTAAACAATCTACTGTGAACTTAAAGGACTTAGTGCAGCTAAGTCAATTTGAATTTGAATTTGTTTTGACCCATTCGAGAGTTCTTATTTATGATTGCACTTTACTCTTTTTTGTCCATATATTAAAGGAAAAATGAGTAATGACTTGCTTATGGAGGTGGAGGTGTTGGAGGATGCAAAAACTACACAAGGGGCTCCCCAAGATCAACCTTCAAATCCAAGCATGACAAATGAGAGGGGTACTAAGCATCCCACTAAATCTAATTAAAAAACAAGGAAGAGAATGAGACCAAGATCTGAAGCGTGGGGTCACTTTACTATATTTGTGACCGAGTCCGGTAAAAATAAGGGTAAGTTTCATTATTGTCATATTGATTATTGTGCTAATCCTAAAATCACATGGTTAGATGTCCAAAAAATCTAAATTTTAAAGAAACAAAACAAACACAACTAAATTATCAACCAGGTTCAAAAAAATGTAAAGAGCTCAGAGGCAACTCTTACAAATTGGAAGTTTGACCAAGAAGCAATTCGAAAGGCATTATCTTATATGGTTATTGTTGATGAATTTCCATTTAAATTTGTAGAGAATATGGGGTTCAAACATCTTATGAAAGTTACATGCCCTCGTTTTCGAATTCCAGCAAGATGGACAATTTCTAGGGATTGTTATGACCTTTAGGTGGAAGAGAGGTTAAAGTTGAAATTTTTTTTGAAAATCTCCTCTCAAAGGGTTAGTTTCACAACTGATACATGGACTTACTTGCAAAAGGTGAATTATATGTGTTTGAATGTACACTTTATAGATGATGACTGGAAATTAAACAAAAAGATCATTAACTTTTGTCTAATTTCTAGTCATAGAAGTGAGGCAATAGGTAGGACCATTTAGAGATATTTTCTTGATTGGGGAGTTGACAATGTGTATACTCTGATAGTAGATAATGCAAGTCAAATGACGGTACAGTTGCCTACATAAAAAGAAAATTTTAAAATTGGAGAAAGGACAATCTAGAGAGTAAATTCATTCACATGAGATGCATTGCACATATAATTAACCTAGTTGTGCAAGATGGTTTGTAAGAAATGAGGGCTTCAGTTGCTCATGTTAGAGATGCAGTCAAATATGTTAGGCATTCACTATCTAGGTTGAAAAATTTCAAGCGTTGTGCGGAAATAAAAAATGTAGAATGCAAAAAGATGTTATGCCTAGATGTTAACACTCGATGGAATTCTACTTATATAATGCTAAACATAGCTCAAAGATATGAAATAACTTATGATAGGTTTAGGGATGAAGATCCTTTTTTTTATAACTAAGCTTGAGGTTAGGGATGGCACACCAAGTAGATTTGATTAGGAAAAAGTAAGAAAGTTTGTGATATTTTTGGCACACTTCTATGACCTCACTGCACGAGTTTCAGGTTCTTTGTATGTTACAAATAATACCTTTTTTTATTAAATTAGTGGGATTTATTGTCTTCTAAAAGAGTAGGAAAATAGTGATGACTTTGAGTTTAATGAGATTAAAGAAAAATACAACAAGTACTAGGGAAACATTGAGAAAATGAATATGTTGGTTTTTATTGCATCCGTTCTTGACCCTAGACATAAGTTGGAATTTGTGCAATATGCTCTTTCTACAATGTATGAAGGTGACAAAGGTTCATTGATGGGGAAAAAGGTTAAGGATTCCACATTTGAATTGTGTGCTAAGTATAAGAGATTGTCACAATTTAAAAATGAAGAAGCAAGCATAAGTGAAACTTCAAGCTCCACTAGTCAAGGAGACGCACAACAAAAGTTCTAAGTTTTGTATCAAAAGTTCAATACTCAAATTAGAGGTGGAGATAATAATTCAAACTTAGATAGGTATTTGGGGGAGGATTGTGAAAAGGAAATGGAGGGCTTTGATATTTTGGAGTGGTGTAAGTTAAATAATCCAAGGTTTCCCGTCCTTTTACATATGACTCATGACATCTTAGCAATGCTGTAACGACTCGGAAAATAATGGTATTTAAATAATAAAGAGAGAGGGAAATGGAAATAGAAATGGAAGGAGGCAGCAGGCTTCATCGACAAACATTGCACTTTGAAGATAATAACCCAAAAAAAATTTCCACAGGGCCTCATCGACGAACACAATGAGTTTGTCGACAAGCGCATAAGGGAAGTTTGTCGACGAGGTGACGTGTCTCGTTGATGAATCTGGTTCTATAAATAGTTAAAACCCAGATTTTAGACGAATTTTCAGCGCAGAAGAGTCCTTCTCTCTCTAAAAATGTCACTCCCTCCTTCTCTCTTTGAGTCCAGCCGTGTTTCACGCCGGATCGACGATCCAAAGCCACCATGACGCTCTTGGCGAAGTTTTCTACAAGTCTGCTGGAGCTGATCGTTGGTGGAGTTAGTTTGGATTTCGTCCCAATCTCAGTATAAGGCATTTTATTCGGTATTTGTCTTTCCCTCAGTTATAAGAAATACTATACACGAAGAAATACTGATGTTTTGTTCTGGGGGATGTGGTTTTCAGGGTGTTGAGTGGAGAACCCTACGGGTATAGGGCAAGAGTACAGTAAAGACTTTTCATAGATAAGGTAAGGGAAATATGCTATGTTATGAATTTTTATAATATTATCAGAAATTTTACACACATGTATATACCAGCTTATTACCCAGTTTTACAGAATATGAATTTTAAATGCTTGTGTGACCTGAGTAGATATTTATGTAATGAAGAACTTATATAATTTTTACAATATATCATACTATACTAATTACACAGATATAAATAGTATATCACAGATATTTATTCAGAATAGTATATTATAATTTTACTCAGATCAATATGTTATAGTTTTATACAAATCAGTATATCACAGATATTTATCTAGAATAGTATATTACAGTTTTACTCAGATCAGTATATATTACAGATTTATATAGAACAATATATATAGTGTTTATAGTATGTCATGTTTCCTATTACCATAACATACAGAGTATACAGACAGGGTATATAGATAGATATACAGAGATAACATCAAGATGCTACAGAAACAGTATACAGAGATTACAGTATTTACAGTACAGAAAGATAGCGTTATGGTAATTTTGGAAACATGATGAAAAGAGTAAAAGAGTATATATGTATATATATATATATATAGTATCAGATCCCTGAGGAAAGATTACATACTGATACAGATAAAGAATACAGAGCACGGTACCATTGTTAGATACAGATAGAGTGCAACAACATATCTCAAATAGTGTGTGGATACCGTCGACCATGCTCAGAGAGTATGCAGCTCCCCAGTTCGCTGGGTGGAGGGAGCCGGTTTGACGAGGTAGCAGTCAATCCTAAGCCTAGGAGTGGATGCAGTTTGGCCAAACTGAGGTAGTGTAGAGTATATTGACTTATCTAGAGGGCCGACCAGATTAAGTCCCGCCTACCGGCCGCACAACCCTGTCATGAGGGGTCAAATCATGACATACAGAGTTTCAGGGATAAAGCACAGTTATGTATATGTATACAGTTTTACAATATATGATGAGTATAGTATGATATTAGCAGTATGAAAAGTAGAAAATACAAATGATACAGATATATTTTAAATTGTGAAAAGAAAGATATGCTTTACAGATTTACTATTGTATTATAGTTCAGTTGTTATTTAAACAGTATTCCTAACTTAGTTGCCACACACTAGTTGTAAGAACCCGAACAGTGATGAGTGGGTTTAAATATTTAAAGATAGGGGCATTTTGGTAAAAGAGCAGGCCTCGTCGATGAAGCCAAATTTCGTTGACAAAGTCTTTGTCCTTCTCGTTGACAAGGAGAAGACGAGGATTTTTGGGAAACCAGGAATATCAGGATTCGTCGACAAGAGGACTATAGGGCCTCATCGATAAGGGCACCATTTCATCGATGAGTTTGCTCAGGTCAAAGGGGCTATAAATAGAATTTTCTCTACTTCACCATTAAGAAACTCAAATTCTCTCTCTCTCTCTCTCTCTCTCTCTCTCTCTCTCTCTCTCTCCCTCTCTCTCTCTCTCTCTCTCCAGAACTCTCCCTACTCTCTATCTCTCTAGATTTGTTCGTTGTTCGTCGCTAGAATCGTGAATCTGAAGTTACCACGAGGATCGTGGAAGGATTCTCTACAAGTTCTACGGATTGGAATCATGTTTCGGAGATTTTCAGGTTTTGGCGTAAATCGAGGTAAGACTCAGTTTTCAATTCTGATCTGGTAGTTGTATAGGAAATAGTCTTGTGAGTATATTCTGTACTATGATTTGTAGGTTTTGGAACTCGGTTCACTGTTTAGAGATCTTGGAGTTTGGGATTTGCTATTTTGGGAAAAGGTAAGGGGAACTATGTTTATATTGGTTATTTTTGAAATCGAACTCGGTAGAGCTATGGTTCACGGTCCTGTATGTGTTTTGGCTACTCATTTGGGGGGCATCTAACGAGAAAAACTATGGATTTTTCATGATTACAGTTTTAGAAAAAAGGGAGCAACGGGGGTGCATCCCTAGTTTTGTTGAAAACCAAACATATATGTTGATTTATACTATGTTATAGGGATGGTCGTGTCTTGACTTGTTTAAACTATATGTGTTTGGAAAATCGTGATTTTAGATTACCAAATTGGTGTGGTTTGTTTGGTTATATGAGCATGTATGTGTTGTATCTTGGTGAAATAGGAGCGAGGTTCCGAATTGTTCCGGGTTTGAAAATCCAACTTTTGCCAAAGAGTACGCAATACCACTAGATTGGCCAGCTTAGGAGTCAAAGGGTGTGCGAACACCATATCTGCACCGATTCAACGCTGATGCTATGGCAGGTTACCGAGGGCACCGGTGTTTGCCGAAGGGTGTGAAATATCACCAGATTGTCGATTTTTACCAAAGGGTGTGAAATACCACCAGACAGTCCAGCTTCGAGCCAAAGGGTGTGACGACACCATATTATATTGCTTGTTTTGTGAAAATACTGGAACTAGTTTTGATTGTTTTGACTATTGAACAATGCATGTTAGTATGTCATGATAACACTCATATGCCACACATCGATATAACATGTGTTCTTCCTTACTGAGAGGTGTCTCACTCCTATTATACGTACATTTTTACAAGTCCTTCGAGTAACCGGAACTAGCGTCCTAGTGTAGGGAGCGTAGTGGTCGGTGTACTATGATTAGCACTTGCGTAAGTGTTAGGACTGTAGTTTTAGTGGGTTTCCATTTTTAGATGTGTTTGGGCACCCGTTTGTACGTTTTGATAGAGCCTGTTCTGATCTTGTATAGACTCTAGTATGGTATTGCATATGTATATATAGAATGACCTTTTTCCGCTGCGTATATGATTGTGTTTGGATGTGTTTAGGGTGCATGGGAACCCCACAAGGGGTCGGACCCTCATCCTTTGTACTATATCTTTGAATGTTTTATCGGATACAGGAACAGGTTAGATTACATTTTTACCCTTGGGTCGCATTTCAGGGTTCGGGGCATGACACTAGTAATAGCATATTTCCACTTACAGAGCGTTGACTCGCCCCATGACTTTAACATTTTTCAGGTGAGCCAGTTGGGCGAGCAGATCAGACTTGCAGATAGAGAGTATATTGATTACCCTGATTTAGAGGGTAAGATTGAGTAGGGTTTGTATTTTGAGACAGGTATTTTGGAGAGAGATGTATTATATAGTTATGGTTTACAAATACAGATTTCTAGTATTATATAATGTGTATAGATGTATGGATTACGTTTCCACTGCATAGGTATGATTTTATATTCAGATTTACCCCGGTGCCTTCCGAGGCTCGAGTTTCATAGTAGGGGGTATCAAGTAGTTCATATATATATAATGACGTAAATTTTGAGGTCGTTGCAAATGCTATCCCTACAGTTGCTTCAAAGTCTGCTTTTAGCACTTGGGAGCGTGTTCTTAATGCCTTTAGGAGTTCTTTGACTCCTAAAAATTGTGCAAGCTCTTTATATGTGCGCAAGATTGAATCTGAGATTCACATAGTCCAATTAAGATTGAAGAAGACTTAGATTACCTTGAAAATCTAAGAAAAAGGTAATATTATATTTATATATTGTCAAAAATTTTCATTTGTTCATTGAATGATTAATTATTATAACTTACAAGTGCTTCTATACAATTTTTTAGAGTTGTCAAAGGTTGCATTGGAGTCCACAATTAGTGAATAAGTCAATCAAAGAAAGACAAAGGATTAGTTTCATATTAAGATTATGCTTAAGAGTTTTGTCATAGAAATTACATGCTATCAATTAACATTTTTGACAATATATAATTTATTATTTTGGCTTATTGTTGAAAACTTGGAATTTTAATGGTTTGTCATTTTCATATATTTACAACACAGGAGCTGAGGAGTAGGAGTTTGCGAGATAAGAAGCCATGAAGTGGTAGCTGATGTATAAAGTCATTTCAATTTTTCTTCCAATTTTTGTTTTAATTTTTTAGAAATAGTTTAGATTTTACGTTTTTTTAAAAAAATAAAAATAAAATTGCATAAACAATTTAAATTTCATGTTTGGTCTGTAATATAATAGTAGGGACTTTGAACTCTCAAGAGTGGAGCACAATATGGACCCTATACCTTTGAGAGTCGAGCACAGTATGGGCTATGGACTTTAGACCCTTGAGAGTCAAGGGAATTTTATGGATTTATGTTGACAATGCTAGAACTAGGAATATGAATTTATTATATAATTTATATTTATATGCTCAAAGTCAAGCAGACGATAAACTAGCAAATCAAAAAAATTTGTTCAAAGTGAATTTGAGTGTTTGATGATGCAGGAGAATTTGAATTTGAGTGAATTTTGGTTTATTTTGTTAAATCCTAAAGACTTAGAATTACATTTTACTAGCTTGAGTGTTTATCATGTTTTAATAATTGATTGATATAATAAAAGTAAAAATGAATTTCATAAAAAGATAACATGGATGTAATACAAATGATTTTTTAAAATTATTAAGTTGAATTTTGAAAGCTTACAAATTATAGAATCATATTTTTTTTTTCATAATTAATTATTATTTGACTTGGTTAAATTAGGTTAACAGAATTAACCGAAAATTCGGTTTGGTTAATTCTGTTAAATTAGGTTAACAGAATTAATATATCAATGCTAGAAGTGGCAAGAATTGAGTCTACGTGGTTAGGAAATTTCTTGGTCATCATCCCTTTCTACATGACATAGTTCCATATCAATGTATTTGCAATGTGATTGTATGCTACGATAGCCTATGCAAAGAATAAAATTTATAGCATTTATGAAAATTTGACATACGCACCTAAAACATGATGTTGTAAAGCAAATATACTTAGTGTAATGAGATTATATCCCTAGATTATGAGAAGTTAACGACGAATTTGGCTAATCCTTTAACTAACTACTGATAGAAAATTAGTGTATGATTTTATGTCTATAACTAAATATAAAAGGTGATGATAATATTACTTATTTCCTATGAGATTGGAGATCCCATGAAGCAAAGGTTCATAGCGCTAGGTTATAACAAATCATAATCAACTTTATGCACAATATCAATTGATTTATTTTATGATCATTTATGTGACAAGAATAGTGTTATACTGTAATATTTATGTGAGGTTAAACTTGTAATGTTCACGAGTTAGACGTTTCTTGTGGGTGGGATTCTTGATTGCAATGTACATTTCACTTATTCATCCATATGAGTGTAGAGTTGGGCAGCTCTTTGTGGTCTTACGCAAAATTATAGAAGCGCTCACGACATCTAAGTGATCAAGTGCGCACATGACCTGTTATTGGCAACACATGTTCAATAGTTCGAGCTGAAAGACTATAATGTAGACAGTAAACCCAATAGCTCACAAGAGGGTAGAAATGTAGTTTAGTGAAATTCAAAATCTTGCTGCTAAATACGACGCATTACTTCTTAATTGGTTGATATTGATGTTTCTTCAGTATTAGCTTAGTCCAAAACTGTGTTAGCTGATTGTAAAGCATGCAGTCATTAGGCAAAGGGGGGAAATTAAGCTCATGCATGCATAGTTTCAGGCCTGGCAAAAATAGGTTGCTATTTTGACTTAGACTTTTGACCATTTCAAATCAAGTGTTGATTTGGATTACCTCTTACCTTGATTTGCTGAAGATATTTTGCAAATGCTCAACAATGTTTTCCTTATTTCATGTATTTAGTTAACTGTTATCTAAATTTTGTTTCTCGATCTACATATATTATTTGAGAACCTAAACAGGAATTAATGAGAGGATCAAAGAAATTAGCATGCAGGTGGGTGAGGGAAGGGGAACAGATGTATAATGAAGAAGGAGAAGCGAGGATGCATGCGTGGCCATCTGTCAATGGGATTGCATGAAAGAGTCGATGTACCCCGCGGTGTCATCAACACAAAACGATACAAATTAGTGTTAGTGTTAGTGTGGAGTGTGAAGAAGCCCCCACTGCATGGTCACTCCTCCCACGTTCCTTTGCCCCCCGCCCCACCCTATTAAATATCAATGTCCTACATGTATAAAACCCTCTTAACCCCTCTCGCCCCTTCTCTCTCTCTCTCTCTCTCCCTCCCTCCCCACTCCACAGCTGAAAGCTGAGAGTGAGAGAGAACTCAGAGAGCCCACAAATTTCTCTCTCTCTCTCTCTCTTCCCACTCCACAGCTGAAGGCTGAGAGTGAGAGAACTCAGAGAGCCCACAAATTTCTCTCTCTCTCTCATTCTCTCTCTGCGTGGGTTTACTGTTGGCCGGTGCCGGTGGGGATGGACATGTACGGAAACCCAGCGCAGGACAGCTTGTTTCGCATTGATGACCTTCTTGATTTCTCCAACGACGAGCTCTTCTCTGCCTCGCCCACCGACTCCGGCTACAACCCTCCGCCGGAGAACTCGTCCGGTAACCGCTCCTCCGCCGCGGTTGTCCACCGCGACTTTACTAATCCCATTTCTTCTACCGACTTCACCACCGACCTTTGTGTTCCTGTAAGCCCCATTTATGTATAAGCGCATTATAAATTAATTATCACCGACTTGAGGATCCTGCTTGTTTTCTTGACTGCCCCCATTTTTCCCCCCTTCTAAATTTTTTGTGAAATTTTTCTGAATTTTATTCTTTATCTTTTTGGTGCGGGTTCTGTGTAGAACGACGACGCCGCGCAGCTCGAGTGGCTCTCGCAGTTTGTGGAGGACTCGTTTACCGATTTCCCGGCGAACGAGTTCGACGGAGCAGCGAACGCCCGGTCGGAAGCGTCATTTCACGGGAGGTCTCGCAGCAAGCGGACCAGACCGGCGTCGGCCAACACCTCCTGGTTTTCCTCTTCCGAATCTGAAAGTAATCCGACAGCCGGGAAAACCACGACGGTGACGACTAGCAGCAGAAACAGTACAAAGAAGAAAGACCCCTCGCAGGATTCGTCGTCGTCGATGGCCGGGGAGCAGTCGTCGCCGGGGAAGATGACGTCTGAGGGAGTGCGCAGGTGCGCGCACTGCGCCTCAGAGAAGACGCCGCAGTGGCGCGCGGGACCACTGGGACCCAAAACGCTGTGCAATGCATGCGGCGTACGGTTCAAGTCGGGCCGACTCGTTCCGGAGTACCGACCCGCGGCGAGTCCGACCTTCGTGTTGACTCAGCACTCGAACTCGCACCGGAAGGTGATGGAGCTGCGGCGGCAGAAGGAGATTCTCCGGCAAGAGCAAGAGCAGAAGCAGCAACAGCAGCTGTACCATCACCACCACCACCACCACCACCATCATCAAGATTTCGAAGTGTGCTGACGGCGGCCCCACGGTTGTCGGCAACCGGCGACGCCGCCTGAATATCGGAGAACAGTACCCACTCGGATTACCACCTTGGCAACAATTAAAGTCTCTTGTAGCTTTCCCTTGGACTGGTTTTTCTCAGTGAAAGTAATTAAATTCTCTTTTCTTTCAGTTTTTAAATTTTCAACCACCTCTGCCACCTTCTTAAAACCCTTTCTTCCGTTCATTCAAGAGAGAGAGAGAGATGGCGTTCCGCGTGATAGGCTGCAGATGAGTCTGAGCGAATATTCTCTAGAGAGAGTGTGAGATCACATGGGAGAGCATAGCACAGCCCACAGGAAGGAAAATGGAAGGGGGGGTCATTTAATTGGACGGTGGTGATTTGGTCTGATGAAGAGGCCAGGCATCGGATTGGCGCTCGATCTGAAAGGGTGAATTGATAAAGAAGCCTGCCTGCGTGGGCGTGGGGCCCTGTGCAGGCTTCTCAATCTGCAGAGAAGCACAGCCATTGGATGGGTGAGATTGATCGGATGGTCTAGGTTGGTGCAAGTGGTGGGGACCACACCCGCCATGCTATATATACATATATCTTATGGTTATGAGTAGGGGGCCTGAGGTTTTGGATGGTGCAACGAGGTAGGGTTTTAGCATTGGAGAGTGTTATGCTTAAATTTTAAGAAGGGTGATGAGCAAAACAACCAAGGGTTGGGAAGAGGGAAGAGGGAGGGTGTTGAATTGAAGGAGAAAATTGAAGTTTATGAATGAATGATTGTTAAAAGATCACATGGGGTGTTCTGAGTATCATATTTTATTCATTTGAGGTTCATGCATGTGCCCTCATTATTATTCTATTCATCCAGAAATTTCTGTTAATTGGGTAGACCCTCCAAAAGCCATTTATTTATTTCACACCTACGCTTTACTACTTATGACCAAAAATTATTATCACGAGCCACTTTCAGAAAGTGAAGTATTTATCTAAAAGCAATCAAGAATTACTAACTGTAAGTAACTTTTTAGATAAATACTTTTTATAAAAATAAAATAAAAATACTCATTTTGTTTTAAAAAAAATATGATTTTAAAAAGCATTTTTCTGGAGTAAATACTTATAAGTGTAAATCAAATACTACTTGATTACACAATACTTATAATGAAAAAAACAATTAATAATACTAACTTTTTTTAAAAAAAAAAATATTTCCAAGGGGCTAAAAGTTTGATTAATGATGAGGTGCTCCCTCTCAATTCTCCCTTGATTCCGCTAGGTTTTTGAAATTCCAAATGCCCCACTAACTTCTTTCCTTTATTCAAAAAATTAAAAGTTATACCTCTCTTTTACAATTAGAAACCTAGAAAAAAAAATGTAATTTTAGGAGCACATGTTATACCAGGAGATTTAGCCACCATTTAATTGGGAGCATTAAATAAATAAGTGTTTATAGGACTTTTAACTTCAAATAAATACTAAAAATTGACATTTGATTTTTACTACAATAAACATTTATTGCACAAAAAACGTTTTTTCTAAAACTACTTTTTTAAAAATTGTTTGATTGAAGATAGCATTTTGACTAAGTGACATTTCATAGATGAGGTCAATTTTGTAAATATAAAAAAAAAATTATAAATTATTTTATAATTTAAAAAAATATATTAAAAATAATATGATAATATTATTAATAATATTATTTTATCATAAATTAATATGATAATCATGTTATAAATATAAATTAAGGATAAGGTTATTATTAATCAAAAAATAATATTGTCTCATTTTTATTTAATAAAAATATTTAAATATTAATTAAAATAATAATTAACATAATTATTAATTAAAAAGTAATCATAAAATTATTTTACTATACATTATACCTATTGATTATTAATAAAAAATAATTAAATTCTTAAATGAATAAAAGAATCATCTACAATATAATTAAATTCTAAAATGAATAAAAGAATCATCTACAAATTTAAATTAATATCAAACAAATTAAAATTTTTAATTTAGTTATTAATACTATTTTTAACATAAATTAATGTGATTTCACATGTTATAAATATACATTAACAGCAGGATTATTGTTAATTAATAAATAATATCATATTGTTTTAATTAATAAATATGTTTATATTTTTAAATTATAAAAATATTAATATTTTTATTCAAAATATATTTAAAAATAGCTATAAATTATTTCACAATGTATTATAACATATTAGTTATTATAAATCAATTCTAGATTGAACAAGAACTTTTAATTAATTTAAATTAACATTAAATAAATTAAGATTTTCTATTTAAAAACTAATATTATTTTTATCTTAATGCAATATATAGCAATGCATTATAAATTCAAATTAATAGCAAGATTATTTTTAATCAAAAAAAATAATCTTATGTTATTTTTTAATAAAACATATCTAAATTTTAATTATAAATAATTAAAATAATTATTAATAAAATTGTTAATAAAAAATATAATTTTTTTAATTTCAAATATATTTAAAAATAATTATATACTACCTTATAATAAAAATAAGTATCTAAATACCACTTATTTTACACACAACCAAGCACCATTTATAACTTTCAGCACTTTTTTATTTCAGCACTTGTGGACATTCCAAAGAATCCCGTAGCTCTTAATTATATCAAATTTATATAATAAACATAAACTATCTACCACTCGCCATGAATTATTGTTGAAACCAACATTAGCTTCTCAATCAAACGACTTAGATATGAATTGTAAATTTTTCATCAAATTCTTCATTTACCATTCACTGCACAACTGGTCCAATTAAGATGAGACTAAGTGAACATTAAATATGGTTGTAGATTTGTAAATCAAGTTTTAAATATAATTGAATCAATTCATTGATGAATTGTTTCTTGTTTGTTAACCAGCCTTTGTTTATGTGAGGGTGCAGAGAGCAGAGAGGTGTGTCGTGAAACATACGAGGCATAGAGGAATTTGCATTTTACAAATAAAAATGACCCAAGTGTCTAATAAAACTCATAGCAAAACAACAATTGAAAGAATTCTAGCTCAATCAAAAGCAATTACCATGAGATTTATCAAACAATTCCTAATCACTAATTTCGAGGCCATTAAGAGCCTAACCCCACTATTCAAAGGGGAACGAAGTCCAAACAAACAGGGTCTCATACCATGCAAGAGTTTAAAATGCACTAGCGGCTCCATCGTGTGTTGTGAATCTTGAAAGGTGAAGCAGAGAGGTCATTCATTGCCCTGGAAAGGTTGTAGCTTCATCTGATTCTGATCTTCGTGTGGTTCAATTCAGGCTGATACAGCCTCGTCCTAATTGCAAATTAATTGAGCTGAGGACTCCACCCAACTTGACAGAAAGGGGGAGCAGGTTATCTTGATTAGGCTCTAATCTTTTATCTGAGTGTTCAATCCCTGGCACCCCTTCCAGCAAGCCCTATGGCTAGGTTTGAACCCAGAAAATATTAGGAATAGGAAAAGAAAATATTAAGTAATCCCCATTTTCATGTTTAGCTATCAAGGAAAATGAGAAAGAAAATAAAAAATATGCCAAATCTATAAATGGTTTAGTTTTTCCTAATTTTTAGTTATATTAAAACAAACTTTCATTTTTTAAAGTATTTTACATTAAAATACAAGGGAAAATAAGTTTCTTCCTTGTTTTACTTTCCTTTCCTTTCCCCAAACAAAATCTTTGATCCAAACGGACATATAAGCTAACCCTCAAGTTTTAATCCCTGAATGCTCCCTACTGAAAAAAACACAGGAAACTGAATCCTGGAAGGAAAAGCGCAGAGTCCATCTACATAAAAAACAATGCCTCATGGGTGAATCCAGAATGTAGCTACAGCCATGGTGAGATTGGCAAGAATTATAGTGTTAGATCTTATGCGACAAAAGAGTCTAGCAGAATCGATAGAAGGTCGACCAAGAGCAGCGTTATTTGTGCCTAACAAGGTGACTGCAAAGAATATGGAGGCTGTTGGTCAGGAAGTGCAAAGAATATTTGTCAGAATGGGGCTTTTGGAAGTGTTGCTATTAAAGACTCTGCAGCATGACTACTTTATATATGCAATATTTATCACATGACCCAACACCTTAATAAAATGGAACTGGTATCATTCCACCAAGAAATTTATGCTTTTAAACGAAAAATGCCTTGAGACAAAATTCAAGTATAAATGCTTTAAATATTGCACTTATTTCATGTGTAAAATATATAGAAGCTATCTCTACACACATTCATCTGGTAATTGAAATCATGGAACAACATTGCATAGTAAAAAAAGGAAAGAGTGAACCAGAGAATCTTTATACAGATATTCCATAATTACTGATTTTTGAGACTTCTTTTGTCAAAGCATTCCTTTCTCGCTTTGCCTCAGAAGCAAGGTTGGAAACCTGCCACCCAGATGGGCAAAGATAATCAATTTTGCCACCCAGGAAAAAACTAACAAAATATGAACAGATGTATTCATTTTGTTCGGCATGCAGTGAGGGCATATAAAATCTACTACTATGATTAGATCTGCTGAATACTGAGTCATCTTAGCTGACACTCTGAAATATGTTTTGAAAGTTCTGGAGCCTATTTACTATATTCTAGAGTAAAATATATATATATATATATATATATATATATATATATAAACAAATAAATACCCAACCCAATGCAACCAATAGCTTCATCTTATCATACACTAGCTGTGCACAATGACATAAATGCATGGTGTAACAACTAGCGATTTATTCTTGCTATTTTCCAAATTATCACTCTAAAGTCTGGCATTATTACTGCCATTACCAAAATATCTAATTATATTATTCATGGTTCACTTATTTAAAATTCGCCACAACTAGCTGTAAAATGCTATATTTTTATATCAATTAAATGTTACACTAAATTTACAGCAAGTACATGTATAGTCTGGGTACACAAGGAAGAAAGAAGACAGAAAAAGAATTAGCAAAACCAGATGCAAAGGGCCTGGACTGAAAGGGTAGAACATATGTTGGCTGTCCAGTCACAAGCTGACAAAACAAAGCATTTTTAATAATGTACTTGGTATGGCCTAGCATCAAACATCCATGCTGTCTGGTGAAAAATCCAACAATTACAAAGACAGAAGGGAGCTGAAGCTGTTATGTCACTTCATCTGATTGGAAATCTAAGGCGACAAATGACCAAATGGAAAAATATAGAAAAAATAAATAAATAAATAAAGCAGATCTGTTTCTCCTTTTCTTTTTCTTTTTAACTTTTATTAGGCTGGACACTCCTGGAAAATATTCGCCTATCTTGGAAACTATTGGACATAGTTATCTGTAACTCAATTCCAGATAAGGATATGCAATTTCTAGGAATTAATTAGTCAAAGATGAAAACTTAGTCCATTTTCATGGAACCCAAACACATTAATTTGAACAAATAAAAATAAAAATACCCTTTCACCATCAGTTACTAAATCCTAAGTACATCAAGTTCAACTCCTCCTTGTGGCTTTTTTCTTTTCCACCCACTCAAATCTCACTTTTTTTTCAGCTAAATTAAAAGAGAAGAAAACAGAGAAAAAGCCATTTACTCAAAAGTTATTAAACCCCAAATCCTCGTCATTAACAGTTTGAAGGTGGTAGGAAGGGATATGATATCCTATCCTGCCACAATCCCATGTTTGATTGCATCATATGATGAAAGAAAATACGTCCCAGCATGTCCCCCATCCCCTTTTTTAATAGATAAAGAAAGAAGATATCAGTGCTTGGGAGATTGATAAAGAAGCTATTTACCTACTAAGAAGAATAATGGAAAAGTTGAGGGACTTGCATATGGTTTTTATTCACTTAGGGGGCATTTGGTATCACTGCCAAAAATTGGAGAAACGAAAACCAAAAATCAGAAACTAAAACTAGAAACCAGCAACCTATTAGGTTAACATTTATAAAACTAATACAAATTAAATACTTAATTAAAAAATACACATTTTCATATTTAAATCAAAATATTTATAAAATATGATTAAAATTATAAAGTTACAAATAATACACATTAAAAAATTTACTATAATAAAAATAAAACTTATTATAATTATTTTACTTAATTGTTCTACTTTCAAAAAAAAATTTTATTGGGCATGACAATTGAAAAATAGTAAAAGAATTTTGAAATTGGCTTTATTATTATTTTTTGGAATTTTTGTATATTTTTATTTTAATTATATTTAAATTCATATGATGATTTAATTTTTTATTTTAATTTAAAAGTGTATAAAATGAATAATTTAATCTAAAAAAACTATTTCTGAATATTGAAATTTATGACGATAGATTGCTAAAACAACTAAAAACCATAAAATCTGGTTTTCAATTTTTTGCCAAACAAAAAACTAACAATAGAAATAAACACGTTTTTATAATTTGCTTTTTCAACGTGGAGAAACAAAAACAGAAAACAGAAAACAGAAATGATACCAAACATGCCCTTAAAGAAAGCATATGATAGAGTACGTAGGAAAGTTCTATGATGGGTCTTACAAAAGAAAGGAGTACGTAGAAAATATACTAATGTCATTAAGGAAATGTACGATTAAGTAACACCTAGTGCTACAACTGCGAAAGGAGAGACTAGAGAACTTTCAATCACAATAAGTGTACATCAAAGTTTTTCTTTGAACCCCTATTTGTATCTAACGCGAGAACCCAAGATGTACGTTGTTTGCAAATGATATTGTTTTGACTGATGAAAGGAAGAGTGGAGTCGAATCTAAGTCAGAACTTTGGAGAACAACTTCAAAGTCTAGACGTTTTAGGATAAATAGAAATAAGACAAAATATATGAAATGAATTTCAACCATGTAAGGAGGAATATTGAAGACAAGATTGAACTTGACAATCAAGAAATTAACAACACTAATAAATTTCGATATCTTGGATCTATTATGCAAGCAAAAGGAGAAATGGGAGAGGATGTAATACGTAGAGTTAGAGCAGATTGGGTAAAATGGAGGAGTGCGTTGGGTGTGCTATGCAATTGTATAATACCACTAAAATTAAAAGGAAATTTTGATAGGACGGCTATGAGACCAACCATGTTGTAGAGTTAGGAATGTTTGGCATCTAAGAAACAACACATTCAAAAAGTAAAAGTGGCCAAAATGTGCATGCTAAGGTGGATGCGTGGTATACCATTAATGGATAAATTGAAGAATGAACATATTCGCAAGTTAGGCATAGCATCAGTAGAAGATATGATAAGTGAGGGGCAACTTAGATGGCTTGAGCATTTGAATCCTAGGCCAAGTAGCACCAGTGAGGAGTGAGCTAGTCATTGTAAATGGTATTAGAAGAAAATGGATAAAACCTAAAATAACTTGGAATGAAGTAGTGAGGAATGATTGAATGTCGCTTAAGTTAGTCAGAAAAAAATGCCCTCAATTACATGAATTAGCAGAAAAGGATTCATGTAACCAACTCCATTCAATGGGAGTTAAAGCTTATTATTGTTGTTACCGGTGCCAACCATATGTATATTAGCCCATTTACCTGACCAGGCAAATAAAATCAAGCAGTCTTTATCTACTATAGCACATATCCATAAACTTTATTTAAAAAAAAAAAAAAAACACAATTCAACTACCTAAGGCTATCCTATTTCCATCGCTCTTCATTCAACAAAGAAGAGAGGAATTAGCCTAAGACTCTTCTTTCTATTTTTACAAGCATTCACACCTATCCAAGCCCAAAGAGGAAGGTGATATATGGTGTCCCAGAAAAAGGAGAGGGAGCAAAAAGTGCCTAAATAATAAGAAATATTGAGCCTACTCCTTAACCCATATACATCATGTTGTGTTTGCACAAAATATGCACTAGCGTAAACTTGAAATGTTCCATCACTTATCCTATATCCCATGCAAAAACAAACATGCTTCAAAACTTTATCCTCATATATATTATATTAGGGGAAAACATATTGACGGAGAACCACCAACATCTTGGCTGTTCATTCAGCATACTTATTTTAGGCTTAGATTTAGGAAATAACGTTTGTATTAAACCCTACATTGTATTGTGTAATTTCCTATTTTTTTGGGGTCTTTATGTAAAATTGTAAACGTGTTTTAGTTGGTTGTAGGTACAAATATTTGTTTGTAACTCATAAGTTGTTTGCAATAGTTAACAATTAGAATCAGATTGCAATACATTACATCACAAATATACCCCAACATTACCCAAATATTACAAACAAGCCCCCAAAATACACATAATATTGTACTAATTACACTAGACACATAATAAACTACAAATTAAACCCAACAATGCTCAATATAATTCTTCTAAAGTAGTCTCCAACATGGATCTTCCCAAAGTCTTGCTTATTGTCCTACATCAATATGACTTGAGCAAGAGAGCTTAGAAAACATGTGTATCTTAGCAATCATCGCCCAAAAAGTTCCTTCTTAGGATTGAGAGTTTCCATGTGAGTATCCATTGTTGAGTTTGCCTATCCATTGTTGAGTTTGCCTACCCACTATTGAGTTTGTCTGTAATAATTTTTCGAATAGGCCAATTGGTAAGAGTCATTTTTTGTGTATATTTGATTACAAACCTTGTGCACCCATTGATCTTGTATGTCACCACAAAATGCTCGTATCTTAGAATGACTTCTTTGTTCATCAAATCCATTAATAGCATGCCAAGGTTAGGCAAAAACTTGCAAAGAGTGATATAAGTTACAAACTTGTTGCAAATGTGCATCGTAGAGCTAGAGACTTTAATGTGGATGATAGTGTCATGGTTTGCATTAAACTTGAACACTAGCCTAGAAACTCATTTAAAAAGCCCCATAAATGTATCAGGCCCTTACTCCATCCTTGAGAAACTTGGTCTTAATGCATACCTTTACTTGATTTTCCTACACATATGACCATTACTCCAGTTTTTAATGTGGAGAATGACACCTTACCAAGGCACCATTGAGCTTCTTGCTTTTTCATCCAATACTTATACAAGATCAGCAATTCCTTAACGTTCTTCCATTTCTCAACTACAAGAGATGGAGGAGTCCATTTTGGAGAATGAGTCCGCGATGTATCCTCAAGTTGGTCTTCGATAGTAGTTGGTCCGAGATTTTCCCATTTAGATGCTACATGGCTTATTAAGGATGTTGTCCATGAGAGTGTCGTATTTGCACTCACATTCTCAAGAATCGACATGGGGTATGATGGAGGACCAAACCTACATCTTTTAGGCTGCCTATTCAACATACTTGTTTTAGGAAAAATTAAGAAATTATGTTTGTGCAGCTCTTCTTTGTACCATGTAATTTCATGTTTTGTTTAGGTTTTATGTAAAGATTTGTATTAGATAGGTGTAGGAATAAATAGTTGAACATTTCTCTCTGTATTGTGTAATTTCCTACTTTGTTGGGGTTTTATGCAAGGATGATACTTGGCTTGTAAGTTGTTTGGGATAGTTATCCATTTGAGTCAAATGTTTGGGATAGTTATCCATTTGAGTCAGATGGCAATATTGTCCCTCCCCAAGGGCTTAGTAGGTTGTTTGGGACAATTATCAATTTGAATCAGATTGCAATATAGCTCCCCCCACCCCCACCCTCTCATGCAACCTTCCCTCTCCTCACCTTCTTCTTCCTCCCTCAATCTTTTTCCTTTTCCTTCTTACCTTCTCTTTTTGTTCTCTTTTGTTCTCTGTCTAGTCTTAATTGTGAGTCATGTCAATTAAGAAAGCATCATCATGCCATTTTTGCTTTTTGAGTCAATAAACAGGCTGCAAGCCCTATCATGTTAGTCCATTCTAATGTTTGGGGTCCTAGTAGAGTTGTGGCCAAGTTAGGTTTCCAGTACTTAGTAACCTTTATGGATGATTATTCAAGGATGACTTGGTTATATTTAATAAAAGATTTTTCTAAGTTATTTCATATTTTTTTGTGTTCTGTTTTGAAATAAAGATTCAATTTGGTTTGCTTGTTCGAATACTTCGAAATGATAAGAGGTAAAAGAATTTTACAATTCACTACTTATATGACTTAGTTTTGCATTGTTCATCAATCATCCTATGCCCACACTCCTCAACAAAATGGTGCACTCGCACCTTACTTTATTCTCTCTACCTCCTCGTATATTTGGTTGTGTCCCCCTTTTTCATCAACTAACTCCTAGGGTGGATAATTTGAATCCTAGTGCTATAAAATGTGCCTTTCTAGGCTACTTATATTCTTAAAAGGGGTATCATTGTTATAGTCTTAGCTACTTATATTCTTTAAAAGGGGTATCATTGTTATAGTCTTAGGCTGCATTGCTTCTTTGTTTCTACAGATGTTATCTTCTTTGAGTCTACGCCTTACTACACCCAGTCCCTGAGTGCCTCTGATTTTAATGAGTGTCCTCCTCTGCTTAATCTTCCAGATTCTAGTTTGCTGCCCATGCCAAATCAACCAATTGTGTCTCAGTCCTCCTCATCATCTTGATCGTCCTAATTTGTAGGTGTATTCACAACAGCAACTCCAAGGAAGAGAGTCCCCCCTAGCTTATACTACCACACCTTTGGTTTCCTTGTCTGATGATCATATTTCCCATGATACTGATCCTCTCATTGCTATCCGAAAAGTAAATGCACATACACCCAACATCCCACTTCCAAGTATGTTTGCTATAGCTTCTTATCGCCCTCCTATTATATTTTTTGTTATTGCTTTATCATCTGCTGCCTTTCCTAAATTTGTTTTGGAAGCCTTAGCCCACTCCGCGTGGAGGAATGCCATGGTTGAAGAGATGAATGCTTTACAAGACAATGGTACTTAGAACTTCGTATCTTTTCCTCTTGACAAGTCTATGGTTGGTTGTTGTTGGGTATACATTGTGAAAGTTAACCCTGATGGTTCTGTGGCTTGTTTGAAGGCACCTCTTGTTGCTAAGGTGTATACTTAGGTGTATGGTTTGTATTATTCTGACAATTTTTCTCCGGTTGCCTAACTTACATCAATAAGTTTGTTGATCTCCTCGGCTACCATTTGTCTCTGGCCTCTGCATCAGGTAGGGGTGAAGAATGCCTTCTTGCATTGTGTTCTTAAGGAGGCGATCTATATGGAGCAACCACCTAGGTTCGTTGCTCAGGGGGAGGCAAGCCTAGTGTGTCGACTCAAGAAGGTATTGTATGGTTTAAAAACGGTCATCCAGAGCATGGTTTGGACAATTCAATGTTTTAGTACTTAAGTTTGGTCTTCGACAGTGTGCAGTGGATCACTTTGTGTTTTATCGTCCTACTTCATCAGGTGGGATCCTCCTTGTGTATGTGGATGATATTGTTATTACAGGTGATGATAATAAGGGTATTCAGAGTCTCAAACTTTTTCTACAGACTAAGCTTCAACCAAAGATTTGGGATCATTGAAATGCTTCTTGGGTATAGAAGTATCTAGATCTTGTATGGGAATTGTTTCGTCACAAAGGAAGTATGTTCTTGATCTATTAGATGAAACTGGATTTTTTGGATCCAAACTAGTTGGTACACCTATGGATCCTAACAGCAAGTTAGCTCCGTATATGGGTGATTTTTTTGCCTAATCTTGGACTATATCGAAAACTTGTTGGAAAGTTGATTTATCAATCACACAGCTGGATATATCTTTTGCAACAAGTGTTGTGAGTCAATTTCTGGATAATCCGAGGATAAGTCGCCGGGATGCAGTAATTCGCATCTTGACCTGTCTCAAAGGTACACCAGGGGGAGGTATTTTATATCGAGGTCAGGGTCACACCTATAATTCAGGGATACACAGATGCAGATTGGGCTGAGTCGCCTTCCAATTGAAGATCCACAACCATTTTCAATATCTTGGCAAGTGATAATTTGGTTTCTTGGAAGAGTAAGAAACAAACTGTGGTGGTCGGCCAAATGCTGAATCAAAGTATAGAGCTATGGCTCACACTACTTGTGAACTTTTTTGGTTGAAGAACATGTTGGAAGAATTGGGTTTTTCACATTCTCAACCTATAGAGTTGATGTGTGATAATCAAGCTGCTCTTCATATTACCTCCAATCCGGTCTTTCATGAGCAAACGAAACACAATGAAGTTAATCGTCATTTTGTTCAACAGGCAAACTCATTGTTATTGTCTGAAATACCACACTGTTTACTTTCCTCTTCAATTTGATTTTTCCCTTTGTCCTATTGTAAGACTAGCAAGAGCAGGGAAGATATATCCATGAGCCATTAAACTTGTAATTTCACATTGTCTATTTTCATTGACATGCAAATATCAATAAGAAATTATTTTAATTTTTCTCAAGGTTTCCAATCCCGATAAAGTTTATAGGAGGAAAATTATACACTTGGAATATGATTCAAGGCTTGGCACCTATTTGCGACAAACTTAATAGAAAATTCAACAATTTCATCCTCTAAAAATCCCTTGCCGTTAATTGAATTCTGAACACTGAATTTTGTTGCCTACTCCTCCAGCTCTTCTACAACTTGAACATTTTGTATAATTACATTTGCTTGCTATTTAAGAATGGCATCATGTGCTCTACAATCCATACAATCAATGTAGCTTTCATTTCCACATTTATAATCCACAACCACAATAAATTCAGGTGCAGTTGCAATTTCCTCTTCTATGATCATATGGTAGTCCATAACAACAACAATTTTCGTTTCATCTTCGCTAGGATTTTTTGAGTTTAAGTTCACTTGCAATTTCCTTTTTTGTGTGATCATGTGTAGTCCATAAGAACAACAAATTCTGTTTCATACCTAATAGACCATTTTGAGACTGGAATTTTACATTATCCTTAATAACTCTTTCGTCTCTTGAGATGGAAGATGATCTCAACATAGCAGTAGGGGAAAAATCTGATATTAACATACTTTTCATTCTAAACCAAAAAGGTTTGAGATTTAGCTGCTTGTATATTCTACCCCATACTCAGTCGCATGGCCAACAAACTTAAAAGATGCAAACCTTTTTCCTTTTTTCTGGTATCCCATTGCATTCAAAATAAAGATCAAGATAAAACAGCCAATCTATGAATTCTCTGTTAGAAAAGTTACCATTCAAACAAGTAATATCCTGAAGATGTGGCATGGAAGCTCATGTTTTATTTCCTAAACTCATATCTTGTCAAGAACTATAAATGATGGCCCCAACTCAAAATTCTTCAAGTTCTAAACAGTATTTCCAGTACCGAATTTCCTTTCCAAAATATATATCACACACTACAAGTTGAAATTCTTAATATCATTGTCAAAATCTCATGAAGGAAACCAATATATTGCAACAAATCTCAAAAGATCATGCCTAATCTCTATATGAGTGTTGGTAGACTTAATTCATCCTCTAGAACATTGAAATTTGCATTGACAGCCCAATTTCTCAAACTAACATCCAAGTGTCTCTCATCTCCACAGGGAAAAAAAAAAAACCTACAAATGCAGCAAATAAAGTCTGAATCCAGTGTTGATGCTGAATTTATTCTCCAACATATGTAACAAGCCCTAGCACTAGAATATCTTCAAGTTAAATTCAAAATAGCTTGCAGAAAATCCAACTCCTGGTGGCTAGATTCAATATTCCTCAGTTCTGAAAGTTGCACCAGGTGACAACAGGCCCAATCCATCACTTCTTAATCAAACAGCTTTAGGTCTAATGAGGAAAACTGATCATGACCGGAATTTCTCACATTTTTGGAAGCTAGATAAGTTACTATATGATGAACCCCAGAGCTACAATGATGACCCAACCATCTACTCACAGGACAGAGTACGAAAGTCCCACAGAAGATGAGGGAATTGATGACAACATCAATCTCTCAGAGAATACCTCTTCCACCATCTCAATGCAAAACCCATAAAATTCAAACGGTAAAGTACCATCTCATTAGAAGGAATTCCACCAAACAAATGGAGGAATAAAATCCTTGAGCTCCATGCTTGGTGCCCGGCAAAATTAATGAAAGAAAGGATTACATTAAACGAAGTCATTCGAAGGGTTGTCTCAAAGTTCGTCGGCAAACTCAAAATTTGGTGGATAAATCTCGGAGATTATCGGCAACTGCAGACATCACAAGTGTCAAATCTTGATGTTTTCATATTCACAATCATTGAGGAATTCTGTGGTGTATGGGTGGACCATGTTACCCAAGTCAGGGAAGAGTATAATGCTGCTCACTTAGACAAAAAGATCTTGAGAGGATTATAATTTCATTTCTAAATGATATTATACTCTTTGCAGACAAGATGACATCAACCTCAAGCAAGCTTACCTCGACAGCCTACCTGATCCATTAGGAGAAGAAGTTCTCTGAAAACTTCAAATGAGTGGAAAAATACTCGAGAACACTTCTCTTGGAAAGCTCTACGAAAGTGCTCTTATGAACCTGGATGCACTCTGCAGAAAGTATGACATGTATTGAAGAGTCCAGAAAGCAGACATGAAGATAACCAAAGAGTGTAACTAGCAAAGGTCTTCAGGTGATGGTCTTCTGTGTGGAGGTAGAATGGTAGATCGAAGGTCGGTGAATCAATTGGTGATGATGGTGTGTCAAGAAAACAATGGCAAATGTGGGATCTTGAAGGGTGGTTGGCTGGGAAATTTTCAATCACTGTATGGGGTTTTCCAGTGACTAGACAGCGAGGAAATTCAGGTGATGACTTTTGGATGGTATCTGCCTTCAATGGTGGTGGAGGTGACGTGAAATGATGCCTGGAAAATGGAGTTTAAAACTCAAGGGCATGACTGTAATTTTCAAAAAGGTTGCAAAGCAACAATGCACCAGTTTCTGGGATATTCCTACAATTTCTGACCTTGATTTGTGGGACCTGTAATGCAAAATACCTACAGCAATAAAAATTGAATCACAATAGCTGTAAATTGTTATGGGACAGGGACTAAAATTTTCTGACGATTCTTGATAACAGAGGAAGATTGTAAACCAAATTGCTCTAATACCAAGTTGATGTGGGACAATGGAAATTCAGACTCAGAGAGAGAATTTGGAGAGAGATGCAGAAAGAAGAAGAGAAGAATGGGGAAGAAGAGGAGCCAAAGACAATAACAGAAAGAATAAGAAAGCAGAACAAGAATAGAAGCATAAAAGAGTTATAGAAGAACAGAGAAGAAACAAAAGGAGAAGAAAGAAGGGTGGGTGAAGAAGGAGAAGAAAGGAGAGAATTCTGGAAGAGAGAGAGAGAGAGAGAGAGAGAGAGAGAGAGAGAGAGAGAGAGGGAAAACCAGTGAAAATCAGTTTCAAATTGATAACTGTCCACTATACAATATAATCAAGTACTTGTACATCCAATAAAACAACTGAAACAAATAGTTATAGAATAACAATAAATAAAACAACTAATTACAAAAATACCCTAACTAAAATGAATAATTGCAAAATAACCCCCAAGTACTTAAAATACACATAATAACCCAAAATTAACGAAAAAAAAATTCTAAAACATCAAGATTTTCTAATATAAAACAAAACCTGTAATTTTTTAATCTTCAAACAAACATGATCATTAAGAACTATCCTTAAGCGATCCTCCATCAATTGGTTTAATCTCTTTCAATTGCTCCCCTACCGATGCATTTTTACATCCCACAGCTTCAGCAGATCGCTTAGCCCCGTTCATCTTCGGCACAAGAGATTTTAACTTCATGAGCTAAGACCTTCAGGCCTCACTCGAAAAATTGGGGGGGTGACTACAGATAGAATGAGAATGGATGATATATGGAGGAAATATGAAATAGGATGAAGGCAGGGAAGAAGCAGAATTAAAGAGATAGAATTGTGGAGAAACATAGAATGAAGGACAGAAAAAAAGGACAAAGATAGAAGTTAGGGATGGAACACAGGTGAAAGTTCAGAAGGGGAGAGGGGCAGAAAGAGCAACTCAAATCAGGAACTACACATTTCAACTTCTCCAATGAAGGATGACCAAGGTGCAACAATGAATTTGGAGAGGTGTGGCAGCAACAGTGCAGGTGGTAGAAGGAGACAGTGACTAAAAGTCATAAAGTCCACTAGTTTCACACCCTCCGTCAATCGTATTCCTCGTCTTCAAATCCTGAATAACCACAGAATCAAGGAAGAATGCTACTAAACAGTTCATGGATTTAGTATCTTGCTAATGGACGTAAGCGTAAGATTGAAATGGGACTTGGGAATATACAAAACCAAAGGAAGAGAAATAGAAGAAATAGGATTTACAGTTCCAATTCCCTTGACGGCAGTGGTGGATCCATCAGCTAGAGTAAGACAAGGTAAATTTGCAGGATGCTTAGAAGTAGAGAAGAAATTAGGTATGCATGTGATATGACCAGTGCCAACTGAGTCTACAACCCAAGGACTAGGACGAGAAGTACAGGACGACAGGCATGCTATGGGATTATATGTTTGGGCAAGAGATGCAACGGGAAGAGAAGCTTGTTGTGATGCTTGATACTACTGGAACTTGGAATACTCTTCCTCTAATATAGATATAGTACGTTGCCCCCCAACTTGGCTCCAAAGGTGTGGAGTTGGTGGTGTCTGCATTGGCTGCCCCCCAAAGGTGTGGAGTCAGTGGTGGCTGCATTGGTAACATGTGAAGGTCTACCAAGGAGATTCCAACATTGCTCAATAGTATGATTACCACATCCACAATGAGTGCACATGTGCAGAGTGCCTCTACCTCGTCCATCTCTACCACCATGACTGCTTGAACCACCTTGAAAACTTCTGTGGTTGTTTGGTAAAGAACTAGAATCACCATGTGGAAAACGCTGTCCTCTCAGAGCCAGATGCAAGAGCAGGAGGATGTGTGACAAAGGAATCACAAAGGAGGTGAGAATAAACATCGGCAAATGAGGGCAACTCTGCACTACTAACTATCTGGGACAGGACAGCCTCAAACTCGGGTCACAAGCTAGCTAGAACCCAAAGAACTGTCATCTGCTCTTTCTACTTCTACATCTCACAAATATCAGCAGTTATAGGTTGCACAACATTTAGCTTCTCATGAATACGTTTCATCTCTCCAAAATAATCTGCAATACTCTTGTCTCTTTGTTGTAACTAAAAGTACTCCTGGGATAAATCATACATACGTGTAATGTTACTAGAGTATAGAAGCTTGGGATAATCCCAAATCTCCTTGCACGTATCTAGATGCATGCACATCCGTGCAATCAGGGGCTCCATTGAATTCCACAAGAGGGAAACAGTCAAAGCATCTTCTTGAATCCACACATTTTCTCTTCTCATCAAAAGGATCAAATTGGAGCAAGTGGTCAAATTTTCCTAGTCCTGCTAAATAAACTTGAACAGCCTTACACCACTCAACATAATCCTTTACATCCAACTTTTGAGTTGTTATCCATGGCAATGATGAAGGAACCATATTTTCGGGATTCATAGACTCCATCCTAACACTCACAAACCAGCAGTCCCACCAATATCAAACAAGGAGAATAATCAAAACTAATTAGGACAACCACAAATGATGTGAAGCACTGAAACAACCATGGACGAGCTGAACCACTTACCAACTTATATACACTGCCACAGCCTCACAACTCAACTTACAAACACTGCCACTGCTCCAAGAACTCACAAAAGAGCGTTTGTAAACACCGAAAAACGATTAATGGATTACTACGAGAGCATGGTTGAAAAAGGTTGGATCTTTGAGCAATAAACATGGCCAACAACTTGATAATATGGTGTAGGGAAGAAATCAGATCATAGTGAAGGAAAAAATCAGAAAAAGGTGCACTGAATCTCTCTAATGAGCCGGTGCATGGGGTCAGCACTGCCAGCAGTCTGCCAGCACATGGGGGTGTGTGAGGCACTTTCCAGAAATGGAGTTTTGTAGGGTTAGGCTTCGGAGCATTCTGTTTTAGCCTATATGGTTGATTTTGTGAAATAGTGAAGTGTGGAGGTGGATATGAGAAGGGCAGCAACGGAAAGGTGTTTTTCAACAACGGCTAAAGTGTGATAGGGTTTAGGTTGGACCACGCTCTGATACCATGTTCAGATTTTGATTAAATAAATGACCTAACTTGAAAATAGGTCTCTCCCTCTATGTATAATACAAATCAAATATATTCTAATAACCATAATACCCTTACTAACTCTCACTAATTAACATACTAACACACTTAATAAAAATACTAAAAGACTAAAATAACCTTTAACAATAACCAACACCCTACTCTGTTCTAATTTATTTAGGGTATCAAAGCCAAAGATTCATGCCTTCCAACTATTAGAATAAATGAATCTGAAGACAGGACACAAAAATTAAAATTGAGAAAACTTATCTGTTGAGGCATGAATAATACTACCCTTAGGGAAGATTTTCACCCCTCCAATATAGAGCAAAAGGCTTATTGGTGTCCACCCCCAGGATACAACTGCCCTTGCAATTGGTGTAAACTCACCAATCGGGAAACAAGAACAACACAGCTTAGTTAACCCAGACACAAATGATCACATGAAACAAACTGCCGATCGGACCAATAATAAAAGAATTTTTAGATAGAAAATCTCTACCTCAAGATATATACATGGTCTTAAATTTCCACGAAATTGATGAAATTTCTGGTTTCCATCACCCACGAAATCGAAATGGCAGTCGATTTCCATCTTACAAAATTTAGGTTGAAATTTCTACTAATCATCCGAAATTTATTGAAATCTTGAAACATTAGCAAAAGTTGTCGAAATTTTAACTATAGAATGAAATTTCCTCGAAATTCAAATGAGAGATTTAGGAGTGAAGCGAAATTTCTCTCTTAATTTAATTTACCTTTTTATTGAAACAAAACATTATTACAAGGGCTTTTGAAATTATATGAAAAAATAAGCTTATAACAACATTTTATTTAACCATTCATGTCTAAATTATCATTATTTGTTTTTTACAATAATTAATATTTAAATGATTTATAAATTTCATTTGTATTAACTGAATATGTTTAATGCACATTATCTTACAAATATGTTTGATACATATAGTATATTATAACTTTTCCACCTCATACGCAACATAGATATATTCAACTTGTAATATATTAGTCCTAAAACTTACATTATTACGTCTATTAACCATTTCTAAAGTTTCATAAAAGAATTCTATGCTTTAATATTGATTTCTGTTATTTTTTCAAATCAAAATTTCCATACTTTTGGAGCTTTCAAAATTTGAGTTGAAATTGAAATTTAAGATCTTGGATATATATATATATATAAAAACAATTAATTTTACAACGATCACAAAAAGGTTCAAAAAAAGGTCAAAAAGAGTTTAATAACAGCGGTCACAAAAAGGTCATAACCATTTTTATAATTGTTAATAAAATATTTAAACGACCGTTGAGGACAGTAGGGTTTTGAAATACCTTTACACAAAATACTGACACCAACTCATCCACTACAACTTCTGGTAACGCAATCTCTTCCCAACTTTCCGACATTTATCAGAAAATATTTCTTCCCAGGCCATGGGTTTCAATCACCCACTCCCACTTAAATTTGATCAAAACAACTTTTTACCATGGAAGACTCAAATTTGCCCAATCCTTCATGGTCACAATCTAATGGGCGAGTTGAAGGTACTCTTCCATGTCCACAACAACATGTTTCTACCACGGATGCATATTCCACTAGCACTAGGCAGCTTAATCAGAACTTGTTTTCTGATAACGCCAAGACTGACAACTGTTAAGATGTCTATTGTCCTTCCTCATGTGTTATTGGCCAAGTTGCAGGATGCACATCCTTCTCTGTTGGTAGCAGCTACACTATCAATTTGCTTCATTCAAAGGCTCATGTCCTCCGATTGAAATTTAAATTGCATCTGAAAATCAAACTGCAATGCATGATTATTTGCAGCTTATGAAGAAGAATATTGCAGAAATTTATCCGTACGAGGGTGTCTCTTATATTAATTTAACAACCATCCCATTGAACTGCAAATATCGCATTGAGCATGAGATGAGACTGCTCAATCCTTCGATAAACATTGACTCTAGAGGCCAAAATTGGCTCACCATCCTTTCAATCCCAAGGTTGCAAATTCAAATGCTACAGCGCGTCATAGGAAAAATATTGGGAGAAAGAGGCGTCATCAAGAACAAATTTGTGACACTATACTCCAATAATGGGAATCCCAGCTCATTAACTCCAGTGATCATCAAAATAGAGGCAAGCTTCTGTGTTGTCATATTTCCCTGAAGTGCTGGCAAGAGACAGCAAAGTGATATCATGCTTACATCTCTGAGATGCCTTCTCCTGTTAATGCCATGCTTGCAACTAATTCCACAATCTCTGGTCCAAGTTGGTAAAGAGACTCTGGTACCACTCATCATACTATTTTGGACTTGAACAGCATCTATCTGCTTTCAGACTACCACAGTGGTGACCAAGAGCTGGTTGGCAAAATGCTAAGAATTTATCCATATCCCACGTGCATCCGTCTTCTATATCATCTTCTCATCCTCTTCAACTTCACAATATTTTACATGTTCCTATTTCATTAAGAATTTTCCTAGTGTTCCTAAACTTATTAAATATGATTGCATTTCCTCTGAATCTACTTCAAGGGACAATTGATCAAAAGGCATTACAGCATAAACCTCATACCATCCGCTTGTTTTTCCAGCTTCAATTGAACTTCATTTGATTCTGATTCCAGTTGTTTTAAAAAACACAAAAAAATCAGAAATAGATATTATTAGAGAAAAACTGGGCATCAAGAAGATGCTATTCAATTACAGTGAAAACAAATGGAAAGAAACAGAACACCGGTCACTGAAGTACATCTAGAAAATCAAGAATAACAGAAAAATCTCTCAGGCATCCCATTATGCCAACTAGAGATCATAGATATCCAGTTTTCCATGACAGCCTGGAAATAGGAGACCATCCCATCAAAAGCCCTTCTGTTCCTTTATTTCCAAACCACCCAAAAAATAGCAAGACGGATACAAGAAAGAGCTCTCATTTTGAACTTGTTGGATTGGATCCCTTTCCAAGCCCAAATCTCACCCTCAACCAAAGCTGCAGTGACCCATTTCTGTTTGACCATGGAAATGGCCAAGCTCCAGAGATTCCTGGTCCAGTGGCAGTGAAGAAGGATGTGGTCCACTGAATCCGCTTCCTCTAAGGCAATATAACACCCATTGACAATAGAGAAACCCTTTCTTTGAAGGTTATCAAGGGTGAGGATCTTCCCCAGAGCAGCCTCCCAGGTGAAAAAAGCAACCTCCGATGGGCTGCTGTTTTCCAAATGAGCTTCCAAGGAAAATAACCAATGCGCTCCACCAGGCAGCTAAGGTGATTATAATAAGACTTGACTATGAAAATTTCCTCCTTGCCCAGGTCATTTGGGCTTAGTGGAGGAGGCCTGGCTCTGAACATTGTAAAGGATGCTATAAAAATTTATAAGAGTATCAATCTCCCAATCAAAAATAAATAAATAGATAAAGAAGACATCAAGCCATTTTTCTTGCATTTTGATTGTGGAAGCAGAATGTATGAAGTGTGAAATGAGTGAAAAAAGGACTGTTATGCTGGCACAACACTGCATTGATAGATTTCTAAGTGCTGGTGCAGGAAACTTTAAAAATGATCTAGGATAGGATTAATGTTGGAAATATTATAGAAGGAGAAATATTTACTAATGAAATTAATATCAAATAAAAATACAAATACTTATCAGAAGCTAAGGTGTGGAAGGACCACTATCCTTAAAGCCGATTTCATGCCTACAAAGAACACTTCTCGGTGCATATAGTCACTGCACACACGACCTCCAGGATTACTCAGCTGGCTTGGTTTTGTGTGCACTCACAAACACCAGAGCGATATGAGATCTAATGTCATTTAATTACCCAACAAAATATAAAACTTAAGAGAGAATAGAAGATAGAGTTGTTTTGAAGAAGAAAAGCATATCTTGAAATGAAGCTGAATCACAGTTTATATAAGTAAAATTAAGTATAACTTCCAGCATCATAGTTAAAAGTAGTAGTTAACATTTTAAAAACGTTAAAACTAATAAATTAAATTTAACATATACTTAATTAAAATAAAAACCAACGACTGTTATATAATATTTATTAAATAGATATTTTTTTAATTTGAAACCTAAAACATAAATATCAAAAATCCCCTACATGGTTCAAATTAAAAAAACGAAGGAAGATAAAAACCAATGTTGGGTAACTATGAGATGTAATGCATTAGGTGACAATACCTTTCGGTTTGAATTGCACTTGAAGAAAATACATCATGAGTTACAAGAACTTGGTGAATATTAAATTCTTGAACCAAATTCTTTTAGCGTAACACTATAAACATATCACTCACATAACATCTCTAGACACAAAACTCCTATGGGTTGGTACAAATAGGTCATGCACCGTACCTAGATATTCATAAGTACTCTAGAAAGTTTTAGCCCAGTAAACTTTCATAGGAAGCGGCCCCACTTCCAAACTCACATAGGTAAATCCATCAAGTGTGTCACTACAATTAAAAGCACACCACCTAGCAAAGGATATGGATTTATTAAGAGATAAACTCAACCTCACTATCGTTACAGTTGCATCATTCAAAAGACCATAGGGATGATCAAAACAAATAATTGTGCACATCACACTACTCAATGACTTGTTATTACCCATTTAACCTAAATCATGGGATCTCCAATCCATAAGTTGGGTTAACATCATTAGTAGTTTATGTTAAGGGCTTAAGACACATCTCCCTCGATGTTTATTTTCTATTAGCCTTTTAGCTACTAGTCCTTTAGTTAAGGAAATCATTAATCAACAACTATTTCTCAATTCTCATGTTTTGATCATATTGATGCTAGGTACCCTCACATTTTTGTGATCACACTAATAATAGCCCAATTTGACTATTCAATTAGTTCGGGTTAGTCCACAAATATACTACTCAAGTGTTAATGAAGGCTGGGTCTAAACATGAGTTAATGATGACTTCGTGACCACAATAAGGAAGTTGGAGATCATTTAATAGAGTTCAACAAGGTAGTTGAGGCAATTTTTGCACTGGAATCAATTTATGGGACAACCTTTGACTCTCTTTCAGGGTCCATCTTTGCTGCAAATTCCTCCATTCTTTCTCAAGTTCTCAATCCACAACCATTTGTTGTGCAGTTCATATGACGACACAGACTCAGAATCATCATCATTGCAGCCTTAAGGGTGCTCCATCAGTCTCCACTATCTTCTTCCCTTTAAGCTTTGCTTTGCTCGCCCATCTCCATCTTAAACCTGATTTGCATGTAAACCTCCGATAATCAGTTCAAAGTCTGGTCCTACATGAACAAATCCTCCTCCTACAAAAAACCCCACCCCCTTGTTCTAGTCTCAGCTTCTATTGAATACTAGATGCTAAAAAGGCCTTAAACTATCTTGTTTGGATGGGCATTTTGATTAGGTTGGAAGGCTCCCAAATCAATGCTTCTTTATAGATTAGATGGGCTCTCACTCAAGCCCCCTCAATATTTGCATTGGATCGGACCTACCTTTAATCTTCCTTAGAATCTATCCTAAAAATGGGTTGCAAAATTGAGCCGTTATGTTCTTGGGCCTAGAATTTGGCAAATTCAGCCCACTCGAACTAGTCAAATATTTGAATTTTGAAATTTTACCCAAAATAGGTAAAAACTTTCCATACCTACTCTGTCTGAGTTCGCCATCACCAATTCTTTCCACCAAAATGAATCTCTTCAACACATTGGCTCTCAAAGGAACAAGGGAAACATGATTTGGTGCCCTAAATGTCTTCACCCAAGGGTTAGGGATTTCGGTGAAGAGGAAATATCGCAACTCCTTCAACAACCACCGCCATTCGTTAGATCAATTCTTAGTCGGTTAGTCCTTTTAATCACCCTCCAATAGCTCCCTCTTTCTTCAAAGAAGAACAATTTTCTATTGAACATTACACCGTTCAAGGTCTCAATATTCATGAAACACTCCTCCGATTCTCTTATCGGGGTGGTTCTCCTAATCGCTAGTCCACCTCTGGATTTTTGTATACCTTGGTAACAACTTGATTAGTAGACACTCTGATGTAGGACAAGAAGCAAGACCTTAGGAAGATCCATGTTGGTGACAACTAAAGAAGAATTGTATTGATAATTGTTGGGTTTAGTTAGTAGTTTATTATATATTTAGTATTAATTAGTATAGGATTATGTGTATTTGAGGGTTGTTTGTAATATTTGTGTGATGTAAGTAATTCATGTTGCTTTAGGGATATATGTGTAATTTCATATAGAAGCTGTCTTGTAAATAGTGTGTGAAAGCCATGTTGTAGACAGTTATTTGTTGATGAATCTGAATTGGAAGTGAACGTGAGTTCCACCATGGTATCTCCTCTCTCCTCCCTTCCCCTTCCTTCCTCTTCTATTTCTTCTAAATTCTCCCATGGCTGCAGAACCTTGATGCTGCCCCTGCATCATTTGGTATTAGAGCCCAACCACAATCTCCATTCTTCCATTTCAACTCCCCCATCATCCCTTTCTCCCTTCTCTTCTGCCCCATTCTTATCCCTCTTTTCTTCTTCATTCCTTCTTTCCTCTGATTTGTAACATCTCAGTCCATATCTGCTGCTTCTTCGTCTTTCTTCTCTTCTTGTTCTCTAGCTTTCAGTCCACCCATTCTCCCTCACTCTTCTCCTCTTCTCTTCTTCTGCCTTTTCCTCTTCTTTCTTTTCTCTGTTCTGTTCTCTCTCTCTCTATTATGTATTAATCCTCCCTTCTTCTCTGTTATGTCTTTCTCCTTTCTTCTTATTCTTCATCTTCCAATCTCTCCATTAATCTCTCCTTCCCCAATACTCTCTCATCTCATCATTTCTGTTCCGAAGTTTCAGTTTAAAAAAATAAATAAAACTGAAAAATGGTTCAGCGGTTTCTGAACTTTTTCAGAAATTCCAGTCATGTCCCATTTTTCAAACCCTAATTTCCAGCCTAGATTCTACAACACCACCCACATTACCAAAAACAGAACCCCCTGAAACCCTCCCCCTCCAATTCTCATCACTGTCCAACCACCACAAGACACCCCAAGCACCGGAAAAAACTTCTCCACCCGTCAGCACTTTGAAAACCCTAATCTCCTGTGCTTTCTCATCACACCACCAACACCACTATACTCCCCATCCCTTGATCTCCCTTCACCCCAAAACTCACTGCTGGTGCAAGGAGATATTCTGTTGTGGACACAATATTTTGCAAGAAAACGCAATAATTTGGAACGAAACCCTGAAATTGTCGCTGCCAAGTGCCAAAATCAAAAAGGTTTTGTTGCTGTAATTTGTGAGTCCTTTTTGTGAATTTGTTTCATTTCAGGAGGACAATCAATATCGAGATGAATTAAAGATAGTTTTTGAGAAATTGGGAGTAAGGTTCGTGCGAAATTGTGTTAAAGGGTTGTGAAATATAGCTGCAGCATGTATATGCATAAAATCAGCAGCATGGTGACAAATTATAGGAAAAAGGAATGCCATCTACCAAACTTTGGGCGCAATTTCAAGCTTTTCAACACCTTTATCAAATGCAGAGAAAAGGTTTGCAAAATCATCATTGATGGAAGATGTCCAATGAATGTGGTTTTTCCATAAATGGAGTCACTTGAATGCAACTTTATCCGGAACCTCACCCAGAGCCTCATGTAGTACCTTGGGTTGATAACTCTACTATACATGTTTGCAAGAGATGTCTGGTTCAAATCCAAATGGGTGCAAATTTTGGCTAACGTTTGGTGTGATATCCTACCTATGAAGATTGACCATGCACTCCTTGGTTCTCCTTGGTTGGATGATTTGGGTGTGACTCAAGGGCTTGAGAAAAGATGTCTTTCACTATAATGGGAAGAAAATCGTTTTGAAGTCTGCTCTATCATTTAACCAAGGCAAAGAATCACTCACATTTACTCAACTTGAAAACAGTACAAGCAAGGAAATGCATATTTGAAGACACCCAAAGTCTTTCAAACATTCCTATCGTTGAGTTTGTCATCCCTAATATGTTTACTAATGCTAATGTGTCCAAGTTTGCTTCTCCCTTTTGATCCTCCAAGATTTCAAAATTTGAGGCCAAATTTTTTCCAACTCCAATGATGCAGGGGCAGCAACAAGGTTCTGCAGCCATGGGAGAATTTAGAAGAAATAGAAGTGAGGAAGGAAGAGGAAGGGAGGAGAGAGGAGATATTAAAGGGGAACTAATGTTCACTTCCGATTCAAATTCATCAACAACTAACTGTCTACAACATGGCTTTCACACACTATTTATAAGAAAGCCTCTACACATGAAATTACACGCAGCACATATACCCCTAAAACAACATGAATTACAAACAAACGCCAACATTACACAGATATTACAAACAACCCCCAAATACACATAATCCTATACTAATTCATACCGAACACATAATAAATTACCAACTAAAACCAACAATTGTCAATCCAATTCTTCTTAAGTAGTCTCCAATATAGATCTTCCTAAGGTCTTGCTTCTTCTCCTACATCACACTCGGTCAAGCACTAAGGCCAAATATCAGGCTCTTTCCATTGCAGCTGTTTTTTGAAATGGTGTCCAAGGCCTATTGGACACCCTACTAATCTCTACCTTTCTCCACTTAAATACCAAGGTATTATCTCAAATGGAAAGTCGTAGCCCCGAAGACTCGAACCTTGACATTTTAACCAGGAGAGCCTCGAGTTAACCACTTGAGCCACCTTTCAGGAACCAAGATTTCCGTTGCTATTGTTGAACTTGTTTAGTTGTAGCAACTGCTTCGGAAGATTCATTTTCCATGATTCCACCTCAACTATGGTGTGACAATGTTGGAACAACTTTTCTTGTTGCAAACCTGGCCCTTCATGCCCATACCAAACATATAGAGATTGATTTTCATTTTATTTGGTAAAAAGTTGCTTGCAAAGAACTTGAAATCAATGTTTTTCCCTCTATTAATCAACTCCCAAATATAATAACTAAGGGATTATCTTCCTCATGGTTTGCTTTGTTGCAGTTCACACTTTGGGTTCATCCTTCTCCATGAGCTTGTGTGGGGTGGGATATTGGAAGTTACCTATGTGAGGGTTAGTGCATGCATGGCATGCTGATGCGTATGGCTTGTTAAGGACTTTCCCTACTTCTCGTAGGATCCTGTTTGTGTGTGGAAGTGGTCTCCCCATTTCATGTGGGATTCTATCACCTCGTGGTTTATCTCCTCAACATTTTAATTGTGTGTATGTTCAAATTCATTGCTATCCTTACCCATGGTAAACACATCTCTAGTAGAGGTATATACATTATGATAATACAACCTTCAAGTGTGGAACAATAACCAACACCATACTCTATTCGAATTAGTTTTATTGGAAACACAACATCAAAAAATATTTACAATCTCTCATACGGAATACTGCATGTTAATAAACAAAGAACTTACCTGTGATCGGAATCGTAATGCTTCTCTACGAGGAAGCTCCCCAAGGATATCTTTCAGCCCTGAGGCAGTACAACTAATTTTAAGACAACAACCTCAAATTTTTCATACCAGACATTCAACTTTCTCAAAATAATCAATTAAGATAGAGACAAAATGCATATACCAGCGGCTTGTCTCTCAATTTTGTATGCAGAGCGAACAACACCTTGAATCTGATTTCCTGCTTGTCTGCAATCAAATTGTGGAAAAATAAAATGAACATGACAGTCATCTGAAAAACAAGTAATGGGATGAATATGCTGCCATCCATCAATACTCAATAGACCCAAACCTAAGTTTTGTCCTGCCCCGCTTCATCTCCTCTTCTGCTTGCAATGCTCTCTTCTGAAAATTAAAATACAATTATGTATATATGAGCTGCATCATAAGGTATTGTTCTTTGGAAAATTGAAAATATTGCTTTCATTAAAAACCAAGCTGACAGTTTACAACTTTAAAGCTAATGTTTGCTCAATTAGGCAAAACTCGATGCCACAGTGCAACTATACATTTGCATGCCATCATGTGTGCACATGGAGAAACTATGAACACAGTCTCAAATGAATAACCTTCCAGTTAATAGTATTAGCTCATATTATCCAATTCATGAAGCAGAAGTGACTCATAATGTATTCCTATTTATTGAATTACTAAAATGCCAAAACTCATAACTGCAATCCTCTGTCAGTTACTCTTGGATTAGAAGTGTTTTCACAATTTAATTTACTCAATTTTTAATTCCTTGAAGTAGCAAAGTCTTGAAATGTTGCAGGGTGTGATGCATGAAGTCTAACTGCCATATAATTTAGTTTTCATCAACAGAAGGATCAAGAGTCTACAGGATTTTAGTTTGGGAAAAAAGATCCTTCAGCCATAATGTTTTGAACTATGTAAGCTTGGTCGATAATCTATATTTATGATGGGTGGTGTTATTTTGCTTCTAGTTTCTTTGTACATTTGAAGATGCCTTGCTGGGTATCCTTTTTCCTGATGGAACATTCTCCCTAAGCTTATCAAAAAAATAATCAACAGGAATTTCTACTGTGTCACAAATCTCCTTCTTTATTAATCATTTTTTTTTTATCTTTCCACTTTTCCTAGACTAAAATCCCCCTCACAATATTGTTGGTCTCGCTGTCCAAATCTTATAATAAATTTCCAACATTTATTCTAATTTTTTAATTTACTATAAACTATATTCCATATTTCTAACATTTTTATCTTACTTAATTTTCAACGAACAAAGTTGTTCCTCCTCATTTGGTAAAAAAGAAAAAATTCCCAACCCATGCGCCACAAAAGCAAGCTGCTAGCATGAGCTTGTATTGGATGGTAGAGAGAAAGCTGTTTGACCTAAGACAATGTCAATGTCATCGCCTCCAAGAAAGAATCTCTCTCTCTCTCTTTGCATGTTTGCTCGCTGTCTGGGCGAGCATGTGGGTGGGGGTGTATGAGCGTGTGGGTTTAAGAGGGGTAAGAGAGCTCTAGTCAGTCCCCAGAACCACAGGAAACCATTATTATTTAAAACTGACATTAAAAAATTAATAATAATTACCTCCAACTTCTCACTTTCGGTTTTCAGAAGATCAATTGATTTCCTCAATTCCTTTACTTTGGCATCAGCTCTGTTTAGCAAGGACTGCATCCAGAAATGAAGGCTGAAGTCAATATTGTCTATCATCAAATTCCATGGTAGATGCATGCTTGACAGCATGATCCCTCTTGGATTGTCAAAATGTAAACACGATGGACTAAAGAGTTGATAAGTACACAGCATAATAACATGTAATGTAGATCCTCATATTAGGTCAATAAAAAAAATACCCAAATTCTTCTATAAATAGTGCATACAATTGCAGTAGCTCACAAGGAAGGATACAATAAAATATTTGTATATAACTAAATGTACCATGTCTGCAATCTCCTTAAGAGCCTATAAATATAATGTTTCCAATTCAGCGCATAATCGTATATAAGATATCAATCATTATAAAATAAAGTTTTTCAATAGATTAGATAATGGAATGGTGAGAAAATTTTAGTCCAATCAAGTACATGCACTACGTCATAGTTGTCAAATCAAGATTTAAATTGAAAATCAAAATCCCAATTTGAGAATTCAATTAAGAATCAAATCAATTGTGAGATTTTGTACAAATTTCCAAACTCAATTCCAAATTTCCAATTGACATTCATATATGTAAAAAAAAAAATGAATTTTTTTTTAAAGTGGATTTATATTATAACTTTAGTACCAAAGCATTATCTATATCATATAAAATATGGGAAAAATTGAACTCTATGGCGTTAAAAATCATACTTATGTGTAATTGTGTATGTATGTTTTCTCTAGGAACTAAAAAGCAAGAATATTAATCCAAAAAAACAAACCCTCAAACAGAACTGATAAAAACTCAACCAAAAAAAAAAAGTGAAAAACTAATAAAACTAACTTTAGAATGTTGAGAACTCCTCGAAAACTCAAAACCAACCCAGCCAATCAGTACTATGGCAGAACACCTTCTCTTCTCAATGACAGAACAATGCTATGATCCAGGACTGGAGAAACAAAGCCCCCAAAAATTCAAATTTGTTTTAAATCCTTGAAGAGAAGTATAAACATTGTGATTTTCTTTCGTCTTTCATGACAAAACAGTCAGAGATAGAAATGCCCTTGTGAAAAAAGAGGGGGAAAAAGCAGTAAAAAAAATGTTTCTTTTTTATATGTTACCCAACTGCTACAAATCAATTGAATGGGTCAACTCATATTAATTCAATGGTGATTCGCATCATCGCATGTGAATTAATCGATTTAGGTATGATTCAAGTAGCTCCTCAATTCTCCCATGGGAGTCAACTTGTTCTGGCATTGAGTTGATTCAAATCATAAATTTTGCAATTCTAACAACTATGTGCTACGGAAGCTAAAAATACATCAGTTAGAATTTATATAACCTTTAGATGTTATTCAAATACAAATTAACATCTGTGAACTTTTCATTTGTGCCTTGATAAGATTTTCCTTCTGAAGAAAATCCTATTAAATTGTAACTTTTTATATTTATTATCTACAAATATTTTATTTAAATTACATTTTCCATTATGCTTTTATTTCCATCTACATTAAAACAGATATACATCTATTTCAACTTAATTTGTCTGGCAGTGATTATGGTTGCAGTTTAAGAATATCCCCTTAAAATTTGAAGTAAAAGATTAATTAAAGATTGATAAGATTGGACAATTGCTTATGCCTAGCCATTCAAATATTTGGTTGCTTATTTTTTCACATGATGTTATTATAATATCCAAAGGATGAAACAAGAATTATGATCTCCAAAAAATAGGTACTGATCTTAGTTTTGTATCAAATGATTGCTACCTTCTAATATGCATGTCACCCTAACAAACATTCATCTAATCCAAGGTAACAGGACGGCATGTGAACAGTATGATCCAATCCATATTCTCAGTGCTTTAATATAACCATTGTGTAAGAACTGTCAACCAAAAAATGAGATGACGATGCATATTTCTTATGAAATTCCAACTTGCAACCTGCAAAGCACACTCATGCACTCACAGCATCAAACCTAGGACAAATGTTTTATCTGCACCTAGAATAACACGACTAGAAGCTTGGGAAGGGGAGCAATCAACTACACAAAGCAGTGACCCCTAGTGTGCAGTAAGAACACACCAGCAGGAAGACAAAGAAATTAATAACTTCTATTTTACTTTTCGAACAATGATATCCTCAACAAACTTTCAAGCACCAAACTGCCCAAGCAAAATATATACATACATACATACATACATATATATATATATATATATATTTAAATAACTCAATTCCTTTTCTCCAAACATTCTGAGATAACAAATGAGGGGATATTTATAAACAGTGAGATATAATGACTTTCAATCAATATTGCTGATTCAATACTCATTCAGTATTTTCAACCAAAATTGCACTTTTTTGGCAAAGAAACATGTACATACACATGAGAAATGGCAATGGCTAACATTTCAGACTATAACTTTTAATAGATTTACACTGAAACAACTCATGTTCACACAGAACACCAAAAATAAATCAACCTTATTCTTTTCTCTGCTGCATAGACTATACATAGAATATGAAACACGGCTTCACGAAAGAAATGCACCAGTGCTGTAAGAAACTTAAATCTGCAGCTTCTATGTTGTTAAGAAGCCTACCTCTTCACTTACAAATAGGTGCAATGTTTTATGGTAGAGGAAACGCCTTGGTCCTGCAAGCAACAGACGAGTTATGTGCAAGAACAATTAATCATATTTTAATAAGACATCAACCCAATTCATTGTGGAACACTTTTATCAGGACATGTGTATTTTTAGATGACTTGAAAAATTACAGATATGCAAGGATATCAAATTTTAAAATACAGCCTGCAGGGTTAAAGATTAATCATGACAATGTGCAGAACCAAGAGTGTAAAATCAAATCTTGAAGACTATTAAAACAAATTCTTTCAGTTACTAAAAATAACATTGATGACATAACTGGAGTCATCTATAACTAAAAAATCAAACTCGAGACATCTCTATGCATTTTGGACAGAAACCAAAACAATTGCGACACACACACACAAGTATTTAATTAAATATGTTATAGAACCATACTTTTCAGCCCCAGAAGTCCTAAGCCAACAGCAGTAGCACATGTCACCGTGGGATAAGAAGCCGCAATAAGAATACCCTCTGTGTCAGAAACATCAAATTAAACCAATTAAAAACACAATAAACAAATGAATATAAAAAATAACCTTCTTAAATTGAGATATAAGCTACAATAACAAAATGCAAGCAAGGTATACCTTTAATCTTCCCAAAAAAGACATCTTCATACGCATGATACTCTGTGTTTACCTCTTTCAGCGACTCCTACATTCAAAATTGTTAACTTCAAATGTATGAAAATCTATGCCTAATAATGGACAAGAAAACAATTCAAGCCCCTGACTCGTTGGGTTGCTGAGAAAATGTAGGTAAATAATATATTCCTATACTCCACGAGTCAAAAACATCCACTTCCAACTATTTCGTTTATATGAAGCAATTTTCCCTCTTCTAGAAACCATAATCACACAAACATAAGATTAAAACTTCTATCTTCTTCCTTTTTCCACTTTTTTTTTCTCGGGTTGCTGAGAAGAAAGGTAGAAAGCCAAAAATCAAGCTTCGAACGGTACTGTTATTGTTTGGCACCTCAGAAAACCTAAAAGACTCAACACGGCAAGCCTGACATTAACACAGCCGTAGGGCACAGAACACAAGATTCACAATTCATTTTTCCTTTTTCCTTTTCCCGTTCCTTTCTTGTATTTGCCTACATTTTCCCGGTAATAAGACGGAGACTGAAGAGGAATTGAGAGCCTGAATATTTACGATTGTTTGCTGGAGGTGAGCAGACGAAGTGGATCGAATTTGAGAGAGGCGAGATCTGGAGGCATCGATGAATGAATCAACAGAGTCTTCAGCAATTTTGTACGCGAGCTGAGCTTGTTGGACAGCGTGCTCGATCCAAGGAACGCCGCCTTCAAAGGTTTTCGGCGCCCCGTACTCGCTCTGCCTCGGGTTTGGGTTCCCTTCCGAGTCTGCAACTGTGGCCATCGTTGAGAAGCTGCGATGCCAGAAAATTTTTCTGAAGGCGACGGTCGGAGCGCATCGAGTGTTCACTGTTCAGCACCGAAAGCCGTTGTCGGGTCGGTTTTAGTTGTGGATGCCCATCCTAAATGGGCCTGGGCTGATCCATTGTGAGAATTCGGCCGTGGGCGCGCATTGCGGATGGAGAAAGTTTCAACTTTCAACTCAACCTCGCGAAATGTTGTCGTTTTTGTTGTCTTTTTTTTTGTTTTGTTCGATTAAAAGCCCGCACAAATAGTTCGGCTACCATTTTATTTATATATATATATATATATATATATATGCACATTTTATCATTTTTAAAATATTCAATATAATATATACAATACAATACAATTTTTCTTAACTAAAATTATAGAATTAATTTTAATAATATTATTCAAAAATATAGAAATATATATGTCGTGTCGCATTTCTATTTATATATACTATGTATAATAAAATTAGAATCAGTGATTGTTTTCTCACCTACCTTCCACCAAAAGGTTCCAATATCAAAATATTATAATTATATATAAATATATATTTATATATAAATACATAAATGTATGTAATTTAATAAGTGTTCAACTTTCCATATATTATAAAATAAAGTATTTAAATTTTACTCAAATTTCACATTTTAAATTCTCATTCTATATTATTATGGTTTATATCTGTATTTTATTTTTTTTAATTAATTTTATATTTAAATGATCCACCACAAATATATTTATATCATATGTACATGTCCATGATATTTTTAAAGTTTTATGTACATGCAATTTTTATAAATATTATATTATTATATCAATATTTGTCAACTATGTTAAACAAATAACATAAAATAATGTTTTAGATCATGATATTATTGTTAAAATTAATTATTGAAATGCATATGTACACTCGTCATGAAGCGCTTTCATGAACCTTTTTCATCCTTCTAAAATTAAAAACACAATAAGAAAAGTAAGATTAAAGTCCAAAACAAGTTTGGAATTAGGTCTCAAAATAGGTTATTAGTATTACAATTAACATTTAGATGATGTTTCACCCAAACCAATGCATAATTCATTTATTTTGAACTAAACTTGACCAAGAAACCTACACTTCGATTGCAAGCAAGAAATTTTATAAACTCAATCTATAGTGAGATGAGTGATACCTTGACATCTTCAATAAAAGCGAAAGTGGAATGGCTATTAAGCCATGGATTCAAAGCGCATCAAACACATAAAATAAAATCGTGAAATGTCATTTTAAAAAATAAAATTGAGATCTCTTGAATTAAAACAAATAAATCTCATCAAAATTGGTTGAAATTGTTGTGCATTACATTATTAACTATTGCCCTTATTTTTTTGGTGGCGGGAGGAATCGGATTTTTTTTCCCTTGAATTGCTTTTGAAAAATTCAAACACAATTCAAAATATTAGTTGTCACTAACATTTAAATTTTTTATTTTGGATTAAATTAATTTGAACACTAAGTATGTTGAGAATTCCACTTGTGAGCTTGTCTCACATTGGAAAATTAGAGTGGATGATGGGTGCTTATATACATGGTTGGACCTAAGTTCCAATAGGCTTAAGCTTTTGGGTCAAGTTGGTATTCACCCATGTGAATCAAACACACCCATGGGCTCCCCCGGTCCTAACAAGTGATATCAGAGCCGATGATTCGTAACTCTGGGTGAGCAACATCATAAAAAGTCGAGACGGGAAGCTAATTCTCCTAACGTGCTAACAGCCGGAGGACCAAGTATGTGCAATAAGGATCATCTAGGTTGGGGATGGATCCGAATAGGGTCAAGACGTGAGAGGTAGCTAGGAGATTGTTGTGTAGTTGGAGTTAGGAGACGCAAGTTGGAGACACGATAGCTGGAGCCAGGAGATGCAAGCTGGAGACGCGTCTGCAGCTATAATCCGCAGCCATTTATTATAGATAAATGTAATTCCTCAATTTTTATTTATTGTGATTTACTCCAACTATTTATAAATAGAGGAGCTGTTGAGAGGTAGATACAGAACAGAGAGGAAGAAGAGAGTGTAGAGGAGTGAGGAAAAGAGAAGAGAGTTGCGTCTGAGAGATAGTAATTTCAGTTGTATAGTGAATTGTGGTGTGCTCCATGGACATAGGTCGATCTTGACCGAACCACGTAAATTTCTGATGTCTTCCAATTTCTGGTGCTTGTTTATTGCTCATAGGATCCTAACAAGTGGTATTAGAGTCGACGGTTCGTAACTTTGGGTAAGCGACATCATAAAAAGTCGAGAGAGGAAACTAATTCTCCTAATGTGCTAACAATTGGAGGGCCAAGTGTCTGGCCGAGGCCAATAAGGATCATCTGGGTCAGGGATGGATCCAAATAGGGTCAAGACATGAGAGGTAAGATTGGTTTAAAGGCACGTGGAATGCAATCTGACGCACGTAAGGCGCCAGTGGTAAGACTCATTTGAGCAACTGTTGGAGAATTGGGCTTGCTCCCATAAGGGAGACGGTTTTCGTTCAAGGGGGAGTAGTTGGAACTCATAAGTGAAGGGAGAGATTGTTGAGAATTCCACTTGTGAGCTTGTCCCACATTGAAAAATTAGAGTAGATGATGGGTGCTTATTTACATGGTTTGGCCCAAAACCCAATAGGCTTAAGCTTTTGGGTCAAGTTGGTGTTCACCCATGTGTATCAAAGCCAACCATGGGCTCCTCTAGTCCTAACAAAGTAGATCCTATGTAAAAAAAAAAAAAAAAAAAAAACATACATTATTTCAATGATTCTTAGCACAATATAGAGCATTGCTAGCTCACCATATAAATAATTTGTCAATTTGACTACTCTCAAAATGTAAGGTACATTTGGTAGTGTTGTTGATTTTCTATTTTTTTGTTTTCTTCAAATGGAAAAACAAATTATATTGGTTGATCATCTGTAGAAATTCCAATGAAAAACATTTTTCTATTTTTTTTTTAAATGTGAAAATCATTTTTCATAATTTATAGCCATTTCACAAATGGGATAGATAGACATTTTCTACAAATTACTTACATATTGCAGGGTTAATTCCCCAAGTCTCAACTTTGTTATTTTGCATCCCCATTTCTCCCATTTTTAGGGCTGTAAACGAGTGAGTTTTACCATGTTCAATCTTGTTTATTAAATTTTCAATTGAACTTGAACTCGAACATAACCCAAATCAAACTTAAAAATGTTTTTTCTGCTCTCACAAAGTCAAATTTTCAAGATACTCATAAACAATTTAATTCTTTTGGATCCTCTAATGATGTTAGGATTTTGTTAAATAAAAAGCTTTGAGAGCTTGTTTTAGTGTTTCTTTGCCCCCACCAATCCAGACTATTGGCTTTAGACATTGCCCTATAGCTAAATTCAAGTTATGCAATTGGGGTGAAATAAGCCTATAGTCAAAATTCTTACTTAAATTATGGCAAGTATGATTCAACCTTTTTAAATGAGGCCTTAAACAAGTCTAAACCAAGCCTAGGAAATGAGTCCAATGAGGCCTATAATCGAGCCAATTACAAGCCTAGCCAAGATTGTTTATATTAAAGTTTTTAGTTTGCTTAGTAAATGATCCCAATACTGGGATTGAAAATCGCTCACTTATATCATAAAACCTGAACAAACTCCTACCAAATCAAACTCTGAAAGAGCAACTTGGTTTGTCTTACCCAATTTATTTAAAAACATGTAAGGCATGGGATCTCCAATGCTCCCTGACTCTTGCTACCTCTAGTTTTACTCCTCTCTCTCTCTCTCTCTCTCTCTCTCTCTCTCTCTCTCTCTCTCTCTCTCTCTCTCTCTCCCCTACCCCCCCCCCCCCTTTTCTCCTTTGTTTGAACATACTTTATTTTTCCATTTTTGATGCTTCACTTTGCTAAGGGTAAGTCTAAATTAAGGATTTTGTACATTCCAAAAAAAAAAAAAAAAGGAAATTAACAAAGAAAATTAATTTTTTTTTTCCTTGTATTTTTTCTCTTTATCAAATACTATTCAAAATATAATTTTATTTTAATATAATTAAAAATAAAGAAAAAACATTTTATTAAATTTTCTCTTTGTATAACCCCATGATAGCCATTACCATCATCTGCTTTGTTGGCCTTTTGAGTCCAATCTCTATTTTGATGCTAACGAAATACTACTATCTTATGTGTGTGTTTAGTATGTGAACAGACTTAAATTTCAACACACATAAGGAAATGGAAAATGGAAGTCAGAATAGAACTTAAAAGCTCACATCATCTAGTGTATTCCAGTAAGGCAGTAGAGCGAAGATGAAAAATAAGACTTATGCTTTTAATTTGTAATGCATTTTGTTTTATATTTGGCCTATAATAATGCTTGGCATGCATGATGTGAATGATAAGCTCAGATGACCATAGATTGACCGTAGGGAATCAAACAAAGGTTATAGACTGACCCTAGGACACAATACCCTTAATATAAAATACTATAACTTATTCACAAGGGTTTCAAAAAGAATTTAGGGTCAAAATTGGGGCAAGAATGACTTCGGTCGACCGACGCTAGGTTTTTGGGCTTAATTAAAAGCCTTAGTCGACCGACCATCGCAAGGTCATTTGACATTGGTCAACCGAACTGAGAAAGTTGACCAAAGTCAAAGATTTGGTCGACCGAACCCTTGGCAGTATAAATGCCTCGGTTGACCGAACCGACTAGAAGTCAACATATTGACTTCGCTCGGTCGACCGTTTTGAAATGAATGTGTCATCCATGATCGATCGAATTGACACGTGCCTAACGTCCAACTACTTGGTTGACCGAACCATTAGTTCAAAACTACCTTGGTCGACCAAATGTCAGAAAATGGTCAATCGAACTTGTTTGGTCGACTGAACCTACAAAGAGTTTGAAAGTCACCTTGAGACGGTCGACCATAGCTCTAATTCATAATTGTCATGGTCGACCAAACCTATAATACGGTCGACCGAACCTCTCGAGTTGCTTAGATTTTTACCATGGTTAAATAGGGTTATTTTTCATTAAACATTTTTAAAAATACCTAGTGTGTCCCCAATGGTCACATTTTCACCAAACTTTATATATACCTCCTCATAACTCATAATTAACAAGGTAATTAGTCTAAAAATTCTCTCAAATTTTTATACCTTACTTTTATCTCTTCGAACTAGTTTTTCATCCTCTCTTAGTTATTTATTTGGAAAATCATTTTCAAACAGAGTGTTTTATTTATCTTGGCCATTTCTTTTACTCTCATCTTGCATTCATTTTTCAAATCATATCTTTTGAGAGTAAATTCATAGTTTCCCCACATATTTTATTTGATAAATATCCTTAGGAAAAAATAATTCTTTGCTTGTGAATCTTGCATATCCATTGCAAGATTCAAAGGCTCGCGTGCTTGTGCTTGTAAAAATATTTTGAGCCATAACCCTATATTCTCCAACACTTCATTTGGAAAAATATTTTTGGAGAAAAAGTTTTATTTGGGCATAAAATCTTTAAGCACTCATTATATATATTTTTATTCAAAGATTATTTTTGGTAAAAACACATTCTCATATTGAGCTTATTTTCATATCATACGTGAGTGTATTGAGCATATTGTTGTACATCATCTTCCTGTATTAGAAGCATTACATTTGTACACAATTATTTGATTATCTGTTGTACTCCCGACGGGTGGTCAGAAGAGGGAGACTAGCCCTGTGAATAGTCTCGGACTGGTTCAGACCTGGTTAAGAGAATTAGGTACACCATCCTGGTAAGGTATTGTAAACGGTGTCGCTCCACCCATGAAGTGAGCAACTAGTGAAATCCTTGAGTTGTGGCTTAAGGCAGGGACATAGGCAGTATTGGTTGAACCCCGATAACATATCTTGTACACATTTTTCAATTTTCGCACTTTATATTCCTGCACATATATCCTATATTTGATATATTGTGAATGATGCGCATGATTTAATTTCTGCATATTATTTTTATTTGCGCAATTGGTATATGCTTAGAAAGACCCCAAGTTGTATATTACTGATATTTGGTTTAACCTAAGAAAAATTTTTAAAATTCTAATTCACCAGCCCCTCTTTTGGAATACACCAATTCCAACATGCTTCCCCCCCCCCCCCCCCACACACACAAAATACCTCACACCATTTTACAAGGCATTAATAGATCGACAAGAAATAAAATAAATTTAACACAAACAACCAAACAAGTTATGGACAAAGAACACTAACCTCCCTGAGGTTGGCAAAATAACAATGAAGTCCCAAATATTCCAAAAATCTTTCCTGATGTTTGCTAAAAAGACAAAAACTTTCCCTTATATTTTGCGAAAATACATATATTTTAAGGAGAGATCTATATCCTTCGTGGCAAACCTTGAGGAATTGACATTTTTTAAAACCTTAATGAAAATCTATCTTTTATTATCAAATCTAGGGTAAGATGAGTGTTTTACCCTTTTATTTTTAGTCTTAGTGATATAACCGAACAAGTAGTAGTTTGTTAGAGTATATTTTGCCCTAATTAAAACACTAGCATTCAATCCATTTTAGCCAAGCTTGAACATTACATTTTTAACAAAATAACAAAAAAAAAACAAATTATCTAAAAAATAACATACCAAATTTATCTGTGCTACAAATATAGGTTTGATCGTTTGAGTGATTTCACCTACAATCACTAGCCCCATTTGAACAAATATCATCACACAAGGAAGAGTTGGAAGAAGTAAAATTTTCGTATAATGGGAACTAACTACACTACAACATCAGCATCTTCTCCCTCATTGGCTAAAGCTCAAAATGCCCATTTTGTTTCAGGTACTTGTATTCCGAAGAGGCAAACTCAAATGTTCTCTCAAAAAATCATGTTGTTTATGGTGTGGCTCTTATACTTAGAGCTTCTTAAACAAAGGTAGAAAAACATAAGAAGTGCTGCTTAGCAGGGACTCATCGACGAGTGCCTTGTCCTCGTTGACGAGTGTCCTTCTTGTTCTCGTTGACGAACCCATCTTCTCATCGACGAGAACGCCTGGGCTGTGGAAAGAAATTTGAATTTCAAATTTGAAAGTTGGGGTGGTTGTGTTATTGGAGGGAAACCTCCAAGGGACTTCTATATATGTACTTCTGAACGTATTTGTACATAGAGATCATTGTTAAACCTGTGTATTGTGGTATTTCACATTGTAGTGAATATTGAATGCCATTTGCTTTCATTCTTGTGTTATTACTTGTTGTTCTCTCATTCATATTGGTTTAGTTTTATTGAGACTTGGAGTTTCTTTTGTTTCTACATCTTTCGCTATGTGTGTGTCCTATACTTGAATTTTACAACAAATTGGTATTAGAGCGATTGTTGTCATGGCATCGGGATCATCTTATGTAAGATTTGACATCGTTAAATTCAATGGAATCGGGAACTTTGGTATATTGCAGAGGAGAGTGAAGGACATTATTGTATAATAAGGAATGAATAAGGCTCTACTTGACACTCAATCGAAAGGAATGGATGAGGCAACATGGGTAGATTTGAAAGCAAAGGCCGCTTCTACAATACGCTTATTTTTGATCGATGAAGTACTCTATCAGGCGATGGAGGAGGATTCTCCAGCGGCTATATGGAGAAAGTTAGAGAGCCGGTAAATGTCCAAATCTCTCAATAATAAACTTTTTTCTGAAGTAACGTTTGTATTGGCTTAAGATGGTTGAAGGATCGAGCTTGGATCAATACATTAATGTTTTTAATCAAATTATTAGTGATTTCATGAGGGTTGATGTCAAGTTTGATGAGGATGATAAGACTTTGATGTTGTTAAATTCCTTACCGTTGACTTATACCTATGAAAACCTTGTGACCACTCTTACATGGGGAAAGGAGACTCTTGATCTAGAAGAGTTAACAAGTGTCTTGTTGAATTTTCATCAAAGGTTGAAAATATGTGATGAAGGAGAAGGACTTGCGATAAAGGGTAGCAAAGGAAAGTTTAAAGGTGGGTCGAGTCAGAAATCTTGAAATCAATCCAAGAAGAAGAAGGAAATCCAGTGTTATAAATGCGATAAAAAGGGGCATATGAAATCGGAGTGTCTGGATTGGAAGAAGGGAAATTCTGAGAAACATGAAAGTGTTTCAAAATCTACGAATGTTGTTCAAGAAGAAGATTTAGCATGTAGTGATGGTGATGTTCTATCAGTTTCAACGAGATCAAATAATCTAACGGGCTCTTGGATATTTGACTCGGCATATTCTTATCACATGACTTTGAATAAGGAGTGGTTCAGCACTTACAGATTAGTAAATCATGGATTAGTTCTTATAGGTAATGATGCTTCTTGCAAGATCATTGACAAAGGAAATGTAAAGATAAAAATATTTGATGGTGTTGTGAGTACATTGTGTAATGTAAGACATATACTGGAGTTGAGGAAGAGTTTGATATCACTCGATACCTTGGATTGTAATGGCTTTAATTACATGCCCAAAGGTGGAGTCCTGACGATATGGAAAGGTAATCTTACTGTAATGTAAGGGCAGAAATTAGATGGAAATATCTACATGTTACAGGGAAGTATCATTGTAGGTGGAGTTGCAGCTATGGATGCTAAATCAGATGAGTTTGTCTTGTGGCATATCTACACAAGAGGAAACTCTTGAAGGGCTTGAAATCATGTTAGTTGGAATTTTGCAACATTTGTGTTCTTGGAAAACAAAATAGGGCAAAGTTTAGATCAGATACTCACAAGACAAAGAGTATTCTTGAGTATGTGCATTCAGATGTTGGAGGCCTAGTTAGAGTTGCATCAAAGGGTGGACATGTATATTATGAGTTTCATTGATGATTACTCACGAAAAGTCTGGGTTTATTTCATGCATCACAAATCAGATACGTTTGCCAAGTTTAAGATTTGGAAGGCTGAAGTGGAGAACTAGATAGGGAGGAGAATCAATTACTTGAGATCGAATAATGGGACCGAGTACGCTGATTCCTAGTTTATGGAGTTTTGTGCAGAGCAGGGCATTAAGAGGCACTCTATAATTCATCGAACACCTCAACAAAATGGTGAGGCAGAACGGATGAACCAGACTCTTACTGATAGGGCTCGGTGTCTCGGATTAAATGTAGGGCTACCGAAGAATTTATGGGCCGAGGCAGTTAGTATGACTTGTTTTTTGGTAAACAAATTACCAAGAGCGTCACTAGAGGGTAAAGTGGCGGAAGAGGTATAAACGGGAAATGCAGTAGACTATTCCAAATTGAAAATATTCGGGTGTCCAACCTATGTCCACGTGTCTAGTGAGGAGAGGTCTAAGCTTGACCTGAAGTCTCGACGTTGCATCTTTTTGGGGTATCCAATGGGTGTAAAGGGGTACAAGCTATGGGACTTAGTGGCAAACAAGGTGGTGATCAGTAGGGATGTAGTCTTTAATGAGAAGGCTATGGTGAAGCGTACTCAAGAATGTGATGAACAAAAATAGGAGTCAGAAAGTTAGGGCAATGATGAACATGTCGTGCAGGTGGAGTTGGAAGTTTAGGGCAACAGAAATGATCATGGTCCCGTGGTTGCAAGGAGCTCTAGCTCGAGAAACCAATGAGTTGATGATCTTCCTATATAGAGATCCAAACTCACTATTAGGCCTCCGCCAAGGTATGGGTTTGAAGAATTAGTGTCTTATGCTTTTCTAATCAGTTGCAATGATTCAACTACATTTCAAGAGGCAGTGCAAGGCTAGGAGAAAGGTATATGGATGGGAGCAATGATTGAGGAGATAGAGTCACTATGTAAAAATCAAACTTGGGAGTTGGTGGAGCTTCCAGATGAGAAGAGACCGATTGGGTGCGAATGGGTATACAGGAAGAAGGAAGCAATATCAGAAAAGGAAGGTGAGAAGTTCAAGGTACGGTTGGTGGCAAAAGGATACTCACAAAAGAAGGGAATATATTATGATGAGATTTTTTCTAGTGGTCTGGCATACTTCTATCAGAATTGTGTTGGGGTTGGTAGCTTATTATGATCTTTACTTGGAACAAATGGATATGAAGACGACGTTTCTTCATGGTGACTTGGAGGAACAAATCTACATGGTACAGTCGGAGGGATTCATTGAACTGGGAAAAGAAAATTTTAGTTTGCCAGTTGAAGAAATCTCTTTATGGGCTGAAATAGTCTCCAAGGCAATGGTATAAACGATTTGATTCCTACATGATCAAAATTGGCTACAAAAGGTGTGAGTATGACTGCTGCATATATGTGAACAAACTTGATGATGACTCACTTATTTTCTTGTTATTGTATGTCGATGATATGTTGATAGTTGTAAAAGACTTAACTAAGGTGAATCAGTTAAAGGACCTGTTGCACAAAGAATTTGACATGAAGGATCTTGGTTCAGCCAAGAAAATTCTTGGGATGAAGATTCACTGAGACAGGACTGCAGGGAGATTATGGCTATCTCAGGGCGGTTATGTGCATAAGGTGTTGGAAAGGTTTAGCATGGCTAATGCAAGACCGGTAAGTACACCTATAGCGCATCATTTTAAGTTGTTTACTGTAGATTGCCCAAAAACGGATGAGGAAATTCGAGACATGTCAAAGGTCCCCTATGCTAGTGTTGTGGGGAGTTTGATGTATGTCATGGTATGTACGAGACCAGATTTGGAACATGTTGTAAGTGTGGTAAGCAAGTTTCTTTTTAATCCAGGAAGACAACATTGGGTAGCTGTAAAATGGATACTTAAATACTTGCGGGGTACATTGGATTATGGCATCATGTTCGGCAAGCAACAGGGTTGTCCTTCAGTTATACGGTTTGTAGATGCAGATAATGGTGGAGATATGGATGATAGATGGTCTACAATGGGATATGTTTTTACTCTTGTAGGAGGACCGGTATGTTGGAGATCCTTGGTTCAGTCTCTAGTAGCATTGTCCATGACTGAAGCGGAGTATATGACAGTCGTTGAAGCTGCAAAGGAAGCCTTATGACTTACTAGTATAGTTAGAGAATTGGGATTATAGTAAGATGGAGTGGTGCTGCATTTTGATAGTCAAAGTGTCATTTACTTGGCAAAGAATCAGGTATACCATGCTAGAACCAAACACATTGATGTGAGGTTCCACAGAGTTTGGGAATTGAATTCTTCAGGTGAACTTGTGTTAGAGAAGGTTCACACTTCTAAAAATGCAACGGATATTATGACGAAATCGGTTACTTCTGAAAAGTTCAAGCATTGCTTGGACTTATTCCATGTCTCCAAGTGATAGGAGGGAGACAAACCCAACCTAGCATTTTTTAAAGTTTGAGGTGGAGTAGCTAAACATGTTTTTTGGGATTCTCCTAAGAGGCGTATAATCGCCAAGGTGGAGATTGTTATTTATGGTGTGACTCTTATATTTAGAGTTTCTTAAACAAAGGAAGAAAAACATAAGAAGGGCTGCACAGCAGGGACTCGTCGACGAGTGCCCTGTCCTCGTCGACGAGAAGATCCTAAGAGGCTCAAAAGTTCAGGGATCCTAAGATACAGAGAGGAAGAAAATGGGCTCGTCAACGAATGCCCAGCTGTGCAGCCCTTCTATTAATATATATATATATATATATATGTATATGTGTGTGTGTGTGTGTGTGTGTGTGTGTATCTTATCCCTATAAGATCTTATTACCATTATAATACTATTCACTTAATTTGTTTATTCAATTAATTTAATGCAATAATAATAATTTTTTCCCAAGTTACTACATTCTCCCCTCCTTAAAAGAATTTCGTTCTTGAAATTCGCTAATCAATCCTTTTACCTAACCATCCTCATACCACAAATTCAATATACTCCACAGATATGCATATATACACTACTCAACATTCAAATCCTTAATTAAAAACATCAAGCATCCAACTTGACCACAAACTGTCAAAGCACAACACCTAGATTCTCCTTCAAAGACTTTTCGCCACGAATCAACCAACCTAACGCTCGAGTTCTAATTTCAAGTTCTAATCTCTCTACTCTGAAACATCATCGTCGATGGATTTACCGTGATTTTCTGAAACTCACAACTGATTTAGAAAATCACAAAAGACCATCAAGAGATTTCTGCCTCCAGACTTACGAAACAAAAATTCAAAAGTCTTAACAATATGCTAATCTACCCATTCCTATCCTCGTCCTAACTCGAACCTATACTCGGTTCTTAATCGATTACGTCTTAGAGTCTACAAGATCTAACAACCTAAAGCTCTAATACCACTCTGTCATACCCTGAACCCGCCAAGTGGGGCCTGGGGTGTGATGTGATCCAATCACCTATGTCTGATACCATAACCTCAATCTCGCAGAGGAAAAATAAATAAACATCCTCAATAATATACTAGAGTTCTATATAAACATCCCAAAAATTTTTCAACATCCAATATTCATATATATACATCTCAGAAAACTAAAAACATAAATCTAAAAATACATCCAAGATCTGTACCCTCTCACAAAAATGTTATGCCAACAAACCCAGTCCCGAGCTAGCTAAGTTTGATCACACGGAGGTCTTGAAAAAGATGAATTGTATAACGGGTGAGACACATCTCAGTAAGACGGAATAGATTAATGTCAGTATGTGGCTATCATGAGTTTAGTGTATACAAAATATCATCAGTTGTTAATTAACCATAGTTATAAAATCATTCTCAGACCATACCCACTCACACACACAATTATTTATAAGCGAAACTTCTTGAGGATAGGGGAGATTACATGCCCATACATGTAACTCCCCTTTGCTCTAATACGTTGTGCAACCTGGTATGGCTACAACTGATACCTATTAGGGCACTCGCCTTTCTCAGCAAGCCCTCGGTCGGAGAGTTTACTTCGCCCCAAATATATATAATACTACTATACACACACACACACACACACACACACACAATCATTTATAAGTGAAAGTCCTCGAGGATAGGGGAGATTCACATGTAGCTCTCCTCTGCTATAATACGTTATGCAACCTAGTATAGCTACAATTGATACCTATCAAAGCACTTGCCTTTCTTAGCAAGCCCTCAGACGAAGAGTTTATTTCGCTCCAAAAACATATAATACTACTATATTTAATACATCTAATACTTTGTTACTTTACTCTGTATGCTACTATCTCTGTAAAACCCAACTCTTCATAATCTCTATTTTCACATGCTCTGTTCCCCTATAATATACTTTGCTATCACATTTCACATCCTCTATATTCATATATTTTGTATTCACATACACTGCTCTGTATTTACATGCACTTCTCTATTATACCCTGGTTAAATCTACAAATATAAATCTATAACTCACTTCTAGATGGATAAAAACCGACATGCTTCCCCCTATGACGGGTTGTGCGGCCTGTAAGAGGACTTAACACTGATCGGCCCACCAGAGTTAAATCAATTCCCAAATCTTCAATCTGCTAGTCAAATTGGTTTTCCCATGCTGGTCTAGACTCTAGGAGGAACTCTACCCTTCACAGCTTAATCGACTATTTAATACCAACACTCTCTCTAAAACGTGTGGTTGCACTAAGATCTTCATAACTCTCACAACGATACCGTGCGTACTATGGTCCACCGAAGTTCTCAAACAATACATTGCAATTTAACATTAATATTATGCTCTGATTAAACAATTCTAAATACAATATAATCCCGACGCATTTCAGTATTTCAACATATTATACATTTTTCATAACTCAACACAGTATTTTCATTTTTCCTCATGCCTCACGATTTAAATAATACACATATTTATATAACTACTGAAATAATAAGTCAATCCATGTTCATTATCTACCTTACTAAAAATATAGGTTAAATTATCTCCACAATTTATCCAATACTCAAAATAAGCGTTAGTAGGAAAAACGGAGATAATTAACCCTACTCACCTTGACCAATTTTAGAAAATGTAAAACAACTTCAACCAATCATTTCAACCAGTCAAATTATCCAGAGAATCCATTACTTAAATCATGTAGCCTTTTTCTTTACTTTAATCGGTTCATTTTCGAAAATAATAGCTATTAACACAACCCTAGGCTCAAAACCCTCAATTTAAACAGTTGGCTTTCGAAACATGCATGATAATCACATACATACACATATAATTTCTATTTTAATAGGTAGAATTTACAAAAAAATTGGTTTAATCTATTCCCCTTACTTGATTTCCTAAAGTTACGCCTGTTGGGATTCCAAAACTGTGTCTGCGGCGCTCACACGAACTCTAGATTCATAAATCCTAGTTTAATCAACTCAACCCCAGGTAAAATACTATTTTAACATTTCTCAGGCCAAAAACTCCAAATAAATGATTAAACTCCCCAAAACATCAAATTTGCTTAATTCCCTAAATCTTACCCTAGCCTTTGAGTGGTGCTTGGAAAGCCTAGTTCAAAAATCTACTCCGCTATACTTGTAGAGAAACACTCCTAGATCATCGTGGTGGTTTCTGATCGTTAGTTTGGCTAAAGATTGGGGAAAAATTGAAGAGAGAGAGAGAGAGAGAGAGAGAGAGAGAGAAAGAGAGAGAGAGAGAGAGAGTGTGGGTTTACCTTATCCCAGCAGCGGTGCCTACGACGCTCCTACTAAAATGTCGGTGGCAGAGAATGGAACCTAAGGGTATTTTCTGTTCTTCGATCGATGCACGTTTGGCCAAGGGAATCGAGGAGAGAGAGAAAGGGAAGGCAAAGGAGAGAGACGTAGAGAGACGCTTGAGAGAGAAAAACAACTCTCTGTAATTTTCTTCTCCCGAAGCTAACTTCAGGAGTAAGATATATATATATATATATATATATATAGACGTAGAGAGACGCCTGAGAGAGAAAAACAACTCTTTGTAATTTTCTTCTCCCGAAGCTAACTTCAGGAGTAAGAGATATATATATATATATATATATATATCTTATCCCTATAAAATCTTATTACCATTATAATACTATTCACTTAATTTGTTTATTCAATTAATTTAATACAATAATAATAATTTTTTTCCCGAGTTACTACAGATCATACCAAAAGAGATTTTCAAGGAGAAAATAAAGGAATAACATAGGTTAGGATCTTACTCCTCTTACATGAAACAATAGTTAACCTATTAATAACCGTTCTCATGTAAAAAGGAGTAAGATCAGTGTAGACACCCCAATTTTAATCAAGCAACCCTAAGAAGACCCGGTGCAATAAAATTGGTTTTGAATCCTGAATAACCCCAAGTTCCAAAATAAGCCCTTGAGTCCTAAGTGTTAAATTTAAGTCTTGAGTCCCGATTTATTTCAAAATAGTCTTTTATTTTCGAGTTTGAGTCCTTTTTAATTTCATTTTAAATCAAGTCTTGCAAAATAGATTCTATGAAATCCTCAAAAACAAGCTGTTAGATTGGTTGCAAAATTAATCTCTTTCATGGGTCTGAGTCTCGAAATGACAAAACCAATTTAGGCCAAGTACGGAGTTCTGAAATCCCAAAAAGAGTCCTTAATCTTAATCTAAGTTTTTCCTAGTTAAATTGTTAAAACTCAAAATTGGGTCCTTTATTTCTTTTTATTTTGGAAATTGAGTTTCTTGATTTTTAATGAGTCATAGACATTAAAGTGAATCTTTCAAAATTTTAGTTCTTAAGGTGAGTCTTTCAAGGTTTCGTTGAGCCTTTCAAAATTTTTAAATCGGGCATTTTAATTCTAAGAAAGGGTTTTTGTTTGGGTCTTGGGTTTTGGGTCAAAATTGGAAAAATAATAATGTCACACTTCATTAAAACAAGAGAGGACACGTGTCCAATTGCAAGGCCAAGCACCCATGTGCAATAGCAACGCATATACAAATAACACAACATGCACACATTGGAAGAATTACAAGGTGCACAAACAGTGGTCGCAGGGAGAATTGCTCGGGGGTACATACATGTACACAGGGAATAATAAATACACGCAAATACAATAAAAACAAATACAAAAATACAATAAAAATTCCTTGCCACCCATTCCTAAGCTGCCACCTGGACTTTACAGCTTGCTTGCGCACAAAGAGTAATGAAATTGGTTAACTGGGATTCAAAAAGGAAGAAATAAAATGCAGAAATAGAAAACCACATGTGCGCAGAAAAGGGAAATTAATTAGGAGGAATCATTCCCTTGTTAGCATGGGGAATTATGTTGGGGGGAATAAGTTTTGGCGCCAATTAGGACCTTCAAACTCCCTATAAATAGGGAGTCTGGCACTGTAGCAAGGCATTAATAGAAGAGAGTTAGAGAAACCCTGCAAAAAATTTGAGGAAATAGAGAAAAAAAAAAAGCATCATTTAAGAGCAAAAACCTCTGCTGAAGTAGAGAGAGATAATTAGAAATAGAGTAATGCTTTGCAGAAACTGAGAGAGAAGAGAATTAGAAGGGAGGGGGTTCTCTTTGCAAATTGAGAACTATCAGAAGGAATTCTGCCTAAATTACAGAGAGTAGAGAAGGAGAGGAGCAAAGCAAGCAGACCAAACATCTAGAACAGGCATAGAAAGAAGACATGAGGAGATAAGAGGAGAAGGTAAAAGCATTCAATTCCCCTTTTGTGTCATTCACTTCATTATTAGCTATGTGTGTATACAAGTGCCCCACACCCGAGTCTCAGGTTCAGTCCTGAACTTGAGCTGGTTCTGAATCAAACCAACCCTTAGTTTTCCTAAACCTGAACCAGTATTTGGATCTTTTGATCTGAACCAAGTCCCATTTGGCCTACACCCTAATTGAACCTGATTCCTAAACCCTGCACCAAACTACCTGAGCCCTAAACCTATCATCTGTATTTTTTTATTTTTTATTTTAAAAAGGGAAGCTCGTTTTGTAAAGCCAGGCTCAGGTTCGAGTTTTCAATAAAAGCCAATCTATTAAAAGAACCCAGGCCCGTGTCTTTAAAATAATTCCAAGACCTAGCTCAAATTTTAAAATCGGCCCAACTCTAACTTAAAAAAAACTCAACCCACTTCTTAATTTAAATCAACCCACTTTGAAACCAATGCCAGCCCATTTTTAAAACCCAACCCAAGCCCATTTTCAGATCCTAACCCCAAAGCCCATTTTAAAATTTAAACCAAAACTAGTTTTAAAAAGTTTAAGCCTAGCCCGCTCTTACATCTAATCTCAGCCCATTTTTTAAAATTGGAACCAAGCCCATTCTAAGACACCCCTCGATCTTCACATGTCAAACCACGCGTGTTTTAGCCCACTTGAGCCTTTTTCGAGTCTTCACTGACCAAGTTGAGTCATGTGAGTCAACTCGGTGCCTCACCCATTAGGTTGAGATGATTCCACTTGTCTTCAACCCAAAATTGAACCAAGAAACCCTAACCCTGCAATCTGAGACTTCAACAACCAAAGCATAGCATCACAAAATCAGAATCCAGATTCCGAACCCCAAACAATCAACACTCAAACTGTAATGGCCCGAAAATTTAAAATAATTAGAAAATATAGCGAATAAAAAGGATTAATGGGTAATAAGGGAAAAGAAGGATTTAAGAAGGAAAAGTAGGCCTCGTCGATGAATGTCCTGTCCTCGTCAACGAGTGTCCTTCTAAAGCTTGTCGACGAACTCCAGTTTCTCGTCGACGAAGGAATCCCGAGAGAGTATATTTTGGAACTTTGAATTTCGTCGACGAAGGTATCTTCTCGTCGATGAAGTCTCTATAGTGCCTCGTCGACGAATCCACGTGTCTCGTCAACAAAGTCCTGCCTATAAATAGAGAGTTCTTCATTTTTTCAGCGAAAACTCGCGACCTCTCTCTCTCTCTCTAAAATGATTTTCCCACCTTCTCTTTTCGATTTCGGGCCGATTTTGACCTAGTTCGACCATTTGGAACCACCACGAGATTCATAGGATCGTTCTCTGTAAGGATATGAGAGCTGATCGTTGGTTTGAGATGTTTGGGAAACATCCCAAAATCAAGGTAAGTGAGTTATTTTGGGATTTTCTTAAGGAATAATGTTATTTGGAGCCTAAGAAGTAGTAAATAGGTGTTTCTCTTAAGATTTGAGTTAATTGGAATTTATTTAATTAAATAGGATTTTTGGATTCAGGATCTAGGTAAACGCTGTGGGTATCAATTTGGGGATCCTATCAGCATAGCTCGAAAGTCAGGTAAGGGGGAAATTTATGTATTAAATCAGATTTTTCATGAATTAAAATGGATTATGTTTTATTTAAGTATATATATATGTTTCCATGTGGGTATAAAATGCCAATCATGTAAAAATATGTTTTCTGAGCCTAGAAATGTTTATGTAGCTATGTATATGTGAAAGTAAACGAATGAAAGTGAAAAGTAATTTCTGAGGAATTATGTAAGAAATGAAATGTATTTTCAGCATGTAAATATTAAATGTGAGTTGACCTATTTTACAGGAGTATGTATGAATTTTTCTGTTAAATTGTGTGGCATGAGATTCTGTGCAAATATATATTAAATGTATGAGATGCAGGCTAAGTAAGTAAAGTATTGAGAATAAAATATGATATGGATAATGTTGTTTGTGTATGTTAAATGCAGCCATGTAAATGTATGACATCTGAAAGACAACCATGTTAGCAAATTCTAGCGCATTTCTATGTGGACTAACTGTAGCAAATTCTAGTGCATTTTTATGTGAACTAACTGATGATGGCTATAGACCAGCTGTAGTATGAAGTAGTGAAATGAAAATGTTATGCAATGAAATGACAATGAAATGAAATGACAAATGTGACGATGTAAATGAGAAAGAGTCACTTAAAGTGAAATGAAATGCAATGTTTAAGTTATGAACAAGAACAAATGTGTATGAATGAATAATGACAAAAAGGAATAAAGTATTATGATATTAGAAGTATCTATGTATGTAGAACATCTTACGATTGGGCGAGGCAAACTCTTCTCCTGAGGGCTTGCTAAGAAAGGCGAGTGCACTAGTAGCTTCAAATGTCGTAGCTGCATAACGTACTAGGGCAGAGGGAACCTATTTGTATAGTCGGGTAGATTTCCCTATCCTTAGGGCTTTTGTTGGTAAACTATTGTTGAATGCGTGAGTACAAGATCAAGTTAACACTTGAGGGCTTACTGAGTAAGGTGAGTGCTCTGATATGCTTTAGTTGTGACCTTAGAGTTACCTAAGTATCAGAGTAGAGGGGTGCTACTTGTATGGGCAAGTAATCACCCCTATCCTTAGGTAATCTCGTGGGTTAAATATTTGCATATGATTGTTTAGGTTCAGAAAACGATTTCAATGTTATGAGATGATTTACAGATGTAATTAAAACGATATCTATTTACCTCATGTTGGCCACACGCTGTTTTAATATGTATGTTTCTTCCTTTACTGAGATGTGTCTCACCCAAATATAAATGTTTCTTTTTCAGGACATCCTCGAGGTCGGTTTTAGGGAGCTCGAGGGTACTTAGTTTTTGAGAAATATTAAGAAACAGGGTATATGTTGATACTATTTTTGGGATGTAAATATTTATGTTTTATGTTTTATGTCATTATGTTTTAAGAATGTTGTGAGAGAAATGGTTGTGAATATACTGAAATGTGTTGGAGATATATGTATTTGTGGAAATGCAGGTGTTGGATGAATGATATGGAATCTAGATAGAGATAGTAAACTCTGGTATTACGGTTTTGTGGTATTACTGTATTATGGATTATGGAGATTATGTTTATGTTTCCACTGCGTATATGTTGAATTATGATTTATCAGGATATTATCAAGTATAACGCATCGGACCTGGGTTTAGGGGTTTGGAGTGTTACACAAACAATCTAACATCTAACCAGTGTTGCACACATCGCATATAAAAAAAATGATAGAAAAAGAAGAGTTGGGGAACACTTAGTTTTTGTTTTGGGTATGCATCCTCGAAGGCTTGAGGTCACCCTCTGAGCCTTGCTTTCAACCTTACCCTTTTTTGAATGCCCCTAAATGCTCAGGCCAAGAACCGAGCTTAGCATTAGCTTCATGTGGGAAGAGCCAAGACTTTGATCTGAAACCTTGGGTTTCAGATCACTCACTAGTAAGCTTCCGTTCTGTAGATCTGTAGAGAGAGGAACCATATAGTATGAGTAAGGGTTTCAGTTTGAGTTTTAAGAGAAAGAGGGTTGAGTTTCAGGGGTTAAGTTAAGCTTTGAACTTGTCATGAAGTTTAAAATTAGGAGGCAGTTCTAAAATCTGAAGGAGAGAGAGGGCAAGCTTGAGGAAAGCTCAAGAGAGAAGTCACGGAGTGAGGGAGGAGTTACAGAAAGGCATAGAAAGTGAGATACTACTCAAGAAAACCTAAGGCTTCAGAAGAGTATTAGGGAGGAGCTCAGAAACCCTGGGTTTCTGAGTCTGGTTCGTAAGAAAGAAAAGGAAGGGCTAGGGTCTTTGATTCCGGTTCTCACAGGCTACAGTGAGAAGAGTGTTTTAGGTTTAGGGTTCTTGCAAGAAAAAGGAAAGAGAGAGGTTGAGAAAAGGGAGGAACTGAGGGAGTTGTAGAGTGAGGAAACCTTAGGGTTTCATTTCGTAGGGACGAGAGGAAGATAGAGAAGTAGATAAAGTCTTCGGAGAGAATGAAAAATGGGAAAAGTGATTTTTTTGAGCTTAAATATGTTAAGCTCTGGCACCCTAGGATTGTGACACATGGAGTACATCACCTTCGCACGATTCAAATCGCGCACGACTAAATCCTGGCCATTCACTTTCTATTTCCGTTGAGCGTCGAAGATTAAGCCATGTCAGATATCCAAAGTCACTTCATCTCTTACCGTTGGATCACCGCAGTAGATCAACAGTTAGTATTGCCTCGTGTCAGGAGCAATAATTGTGGCCCATCCTCCCATGTGTGTGTGCCTGCCTCCTTTGCGCCCCAGGCGATGCGTGGCCAGCCTGTCCTCGCGCTATTAATATTGAAGACCACTCACTGCAAATCGTGGGATCATGGCTCCAGTGGACGTACTAGATCAAGCCACGATAGCGACTGGTATCCGCTTCACCCCACACCGTTGGATCTCTAATCCTCATTAATGATGGAGATCGCCCGTATCAGAGGCCTTCATAAATGCCCACACACTTCTTTGCACGCCAAGTGACACATGGCAGCATGTCCCCGCATCATTAATGCTTGTGTTGACTCTATGAGTCCAATTTTGTTTTGATAATGACAAATCACTTGGTATTTGACTTGTGCAATTGAGTTTGTGAACAGGATCATGATTTAGAATGCACGAATAGTGATCTTGATATGGAAGCCACGAGGAACCTAAAGTACATATCACTTGGCTCAATCCATGGATCTAGAAGAATAAAAGGATGGAGAAGCAAGCTTCAAGTTCGAGATCGTCAATGGGAATGAGTATTTAGAATTAAATGTATTTACATGTCATATGATATATTTTGAAGCTCAAATATACCTTAGGACTCATGCATTCATGAAAAATTCATTTACATTAGTCTAGGTTGAATAAATTTTTTGAGGCAAATTTTAGAGGCCTCGTCGACAAACCTAATGGCCTTGTCGACTAACGTATGAAGGCCACTTGGCGACGAATAGTGTTATCTCATCGACGAACAAATACCGAAAGTCTAAAAAGTTCAGACAGTGCTCTCGTCGACGAACTCATGGCCTTATCGACGAACGAGTGTTATACACTCGTCGACGAACTTACCCACTCGCCGACAAAGATCGGGTCACTGATTCACGTGTCAGCACGGACACGGATGAAAAATTTTGGTTTTAACTTGATCCAACGGCCAGGATTAAATCTAGGGCCAAGAACACTTATAAAACTAACCTAAGAACCCTAGTGCCTCACTTTTTGCATATTATTGGGAGCCTTGAACGTATACACATCTCTGGAAAGCATTGAACACATTGCTAAGACCTTGCCTGTGATTTCAAAGCATTCACATCAAATCTAAGCTTGGGTTACATTGATTCTCAAAAGACATTCCTGCGAATATTGCGCAAACAACTTGGGTATTGAGGTTTGGTGATCAAACTACTTGCTGGTTTATTCTTAAAGATTTTGTTTTACAAACGTATTCTTGAAAATTTTTCTTTGAGAGATTGATCTTGATTTATTAATTATATATACAATCTATGAAAGATCATTATTTGAGAAAAGTTTTTGGGAACAATATTCTAAAGTGTTGAAACCTTGTAATATTCAAAAGTATATTTTTATTCAAAGAGACTTACAATATTTGTGCAAAAAGTATTTGAGAAATATTGTTCAAATCTTTGAAAAACTATCAAGTTTATTGTTTACTCAAAGATTCATTCTTACAAGTTATTTGATAGTAAGAACTTAGATCTACATAATATTCAAGACTGTTTTTTAAGGATCTTATTTGATATTCTTGCATAAAGTGATTCGAAATCAAACTCCAAGATCTCCAAAGTATTTATTTATAAAAAAACTAATTTTTGGGAGATATTGCTTGAAGGGTAGATTTGTGAAACATATCATTCGACTTATAAAAGTCATATTTTTACATACATACTGAGCTTCAAGTATTTATCATATGATTATATGTTAGGATTTCTATTGTACTCACTAGCCTGTGGAGAAGCAATATTGAGTTTGTACAAAATTCTAATTCTATATTATAATCACGGTTCGGGTTGTGAACTGAGTGAGAAGGAAGCTGTGCCTCTTGTAAGCAGTGGAGTAGGAGGAAGCTGTGCCTCTTGTAAGCAGTAGATTGTAAGGGAAGCTCCGTCCCAGTTAAAGGAGCGAATTATTTAGTGGAATCCATGAGTAGGTTACTCAAGGCGAGGACGTAGGCTGGGGTAGGCCGAACCTTGTAAAATCGAGTTTGCATCTTTCTTACCCTTATCTCTATTTAAATTCCACGTAATCATATTGTGTATGTGTTGATCAATTGGTGTATGTTTGAATAATTGGGTAACATTTAATGCTTGATAAAGACACTTAAAATTACGCATTGGGTTGATTAATAAAATTGATTGAAATAGTAATTGGCAGCTTGCAAGTTTGAAATTATCGTTTACAAAATTAGAACCTATAGGATCCAGTTTTTAAAATACCCAATTCACCCCCCTTTTGGGATAACACCGTAATTCACATTTGGTATCAAAGCGGGGTTACTTAGACTTAACTATTATTTTTGTAAAAAGATTACATGAAACACATCGGTGTAACCCCATTCGGTGAGGGACACTCATCCACTAGACCACCAATTTTCTGCAGTGTAAATTACACCTACTGGAAACGAAGGATGAGTATATATCTTTTGAATGTAGATTGGAAAGTACAAAAAATAGTTTCCAAGGGAAACCATGTCCCTATGAAAGTAGTTGATAAGATAAATGTACCCAAAATTGAAGATGAGTATACTGAAGAAGATAGGAAATGTAGAGACCCAGATAATTTTCATAATTTAATAATAGGAGAAGGAGAGAAAAGGAATTAAAAATTGGAAAATTAAATAGGGTCTCGTCGACGAGTACAGGGGATTCGTCGACGAGCACACATGAGGGGCTTGTCGACGGGGACGTGTCTTGACGAGAAGATAACGAAAGGATATATTCCAGTTCTGAATTTCGTCAACGAGGATAAGCATTCATCGAAGAATTTCCTTCTTGACTTCGTCAATGAAGTGACGTGGCTTGTCGACGAAGGCCAATGTATAAATAGCCTAAACCTTATTTTTTCAGCTCAAAATCATGCACAAAATCCTCTTTCTCTCTCTCTCTCTCTCTCTCTCTCTCTCTCTCTCTCTCTGTCTCTCTCTGTCTCTGTCTCTCTCTCTCTCTCTCTCCTGTTCGTCTCTCCCACCTTCTCTCTAAGTTTTCAGGCCAGATTCTTGTCGGTTCAACGATCTGAGGCCACCACGACACTCTTGAGAAAATTCTCTACAAGTCTGCCGAAGTGGATCGTTGGTGGGGCTGCCTTGAATTTTATCCCAAATTCAAGGTAAGACTTTATTTAATATTTGACTTTACCATAGTTATAAGAAATGTAGTACATAAAGAAATATTGAAGTTTTGTTCTGGAGGATGTTGTTTTTAGGATGTTTAACGGGGAACCCTACGGGTGTAGGACCAGTCATACTAAGGGCTTTCCAGTAGTCAAGTAAGGGAAATATACTATGCTAGGGATTTCATAATGTATGTCAGAAGATTATGTTTATGTATATATATCAGCTTATTGATAAGTTTTCTAGAGTATTATTGTTATTAGTGTTACAGTAGAATTACATAAATTGAGCATGAGATTTTGATTACTCAAATGTGTGGCATGAGTTTACTACAGACTAGTATGATGATTAAATAGCTTTACATATATCTAGTGTAAGAACCCAAACTGTGATATATGGGTTTGAATAAATAAGAGAGGGGCAGATTGGGAATTTAGCAGGATTCGTCAATGAAGTTCAGAGGCTCATCGACGAGGAGAAGTTGAGAGATTTTGGGAAACTAGTGATATCAGGATTTGTCGACGAATTTACTATCCCGTCAACGAGCTGTCTATATGACCTTGTCGACGAGGACACCATTTCGTCGACGAGGACGCCCAAGTCAAAGGGCTATAAATAGAAGTTTCATTACTTCCAAGCTAAAAAAACTCAAATATCTTCTCTCTATCTCTCTAGAACTCTCCCTACTCTTCATCTCTCTAGATTTCTTCGTCGTTCGTCGCGAGAATCATGAATCTGAAGTTACCACGAGGATCAGAAGGATTCTCTACAAGTTCTATGGATCGGAATCCCGTTTCGGAGATTTTTGGGTTTTGGCGTAAAATCGAGGTAAGGCTCAGTTTTCAGTTTTGATTCGGCAGTTTTGTAGGAAACAATCTTGTGAGCATCTTCTGTACTGTTGGTTGTAGGTTTTTGAATTCGGTTTGCTGTTTAAGGGCCTTAGAGTTTGAGATTTGTTATTTGGGGAAAGATAAGGGGAATTATGTTTATATCGGTTATTTTTGAAATCGGACTTAGTAGAACTGTGGTTCAAGGGCTTGTGTGTGTTTTGGCTACTCATTTGGGAGGATCTAACAGGGAAAACTATGGGTTTTTCATGATTACAGTTTTGTGAAAAAGGGGACGATGGGCTGCATCCCTAGTTTTGTTGAAAACCTAATGTATATGTTGATTTATACTATGTTACAGGGATGACCGTGCTTTGACTTGTTTAAACTGTATATGTTTGGAAAACCATGATTTTATATTACCAAATGGGTGTGGTTTGTTTGGTTATATGAGCATGCATGTGTGTGTGATTGGTTGAAATGCTAGTAGGAACACGGTTCCGAATTGTTCCAGGTACTGAGAGTGTCCGACTCTATATCTAAGGGCGTATGAAATCGCTGGCCATAGATTGGTAGAGTGTCCGACTCTATACTCGAGGGCATGAGCCTATTCCGGAAGATCAGGCCGAAGCGTGTGGATCCACCAGTTTAGCGCCGGTACGATGCCATGGGAGTCGGGGACTAGCCATGTGCCGGTGCCACCGTGTTCGCGGGTTGGCTACAGGCCAACGCCATATGTCGCGGGTCGGCTTCGGGCTGATGGGTGTGACGACACCAGGATTGCTGATCATGTGTGTGTGTGCGTGTATGCATTGTGTAAAATTAGTACTGGACTACATTTAACTGCGTGTATGTTGCATTATGATAACACTCAAATGCCAGACACCGATATAACATGTGTTTTTCCTTACTGAGAGGTGTCTCACCCCTACTGTACGTACATTTTTACAAGTCTTTCGAGTAACCGGAACTAGCGTCATGGTGTAGGGAGCCTAGTGGCCGGTGTACTACGGGTAGCGCTTGGGTAAGTGCTAGGACTTGTATTTTATGGGTTGCCGTTTTGAGATATGTTGGGCACCCGTTTGTACGTTATTTGATGGAACCTTGATTCTGTCATTGTATAGACTCTGGTATGGTACTATATGTATATAGTAAGACCTTATTCCATTGCGTTTGTTTTGTTATGTTTGGATATGTATAGGGTGCCTGGGAACCCCACGGGGTCGGACCCTCGTCCATTTTGTCTTGTATCTTTGGATGTTTTGTATGGTACATGGATTAGTTGGTTTGCATTTTCACCCCTCGGTCCCATTTTTAGGTTCGGGGCGTGACATCCAGTTATATAGACAATAGCAGAAAGTATGATTTATAGTAGTTTTCAGAATGACATGATTTCTAAAACCATAACACTCAGATAGATATTACAGATATTTTAGACAGATATTACAGATAGATTATACAAATATTTCAGACAGATATTACAGATATTTCAGTTCAAATTTATAGTGTTATGGTTACTTTGAAATCATGTTAAAATAACAAGATAAGTATATATATATATAAATAGTATTACACAGTATCAGATCCCTGAGGAAATTTCAGACAGATTCAGACAACAGAGCACAGTACCGTTGCTATTTCAGATAGAGTGCAACCACATAACTCAGATAGTATGTGGATTCCGTCTAACCGCACCAGGAGAGATTGCAATTTCCCCAGCAAACTGGGTTGAGGTGGCTGATTAGACGAGATAGATGTGGGGATTGCCTAGAGAGATTGTAGTGGGCTAGATTGACGGATAATAGAGATATAGATTGACTTGTCTAGTAGGCCAACCAGAGTAAGTCCTGCCTACGAGCCACACAACCCTATCATAAGGGGTTAAATCATGACGTACAGATCCTAGGGTATTATCTTAGAAGTTCCAATGTACAGATATATCACACAGCAACAGTTATATTATAATATTAGAAGTATATATGAATAGAAAATTCAAATACATAGTTGTATTTTAAATTATACCATGAGAGTTTTGTACAGTATACCAGCATATTTATTTTATAGTATCAGTATTATATCTGTATATTAAATGTGTAACTCAGTCGCCACACATTAGTAATAACATATTTCCTCTTACTGAGCGTTGTCTCATCCCAGTGACTTACTATTTTTTAGGAAATCCAGCTAGGCGAGCAGATTAGGCTCTCGGGTAGAGGACTGCTTATGTTGCCCTTATTGGAAAGGGTAGGTGTTCTTTAGTGCTAGTGGTTTGGGGTAGATTCCAAGTTTTGATGACGTCATTGGGCATTTTGGGATATATATGTATTTTGGGATTTATTGTTTTCTGGTATTGTATATAGATGTATATAGTTTTTGTGGTATGGATACAGGATTTTCATGGTGGTTTCTATGTTTTTCCTGAGGTGACGATTTCAGGAAAGTCATAGTAAGCTATCGATGAGTTGTGTGTTTAGGTTGTATGATTGGATTTTAGGTCAGGAACAGGGGTGATAGTTAATAGAGAATTTAAGGTTTTAGTTGAATGAAATAAATTAGATCTATACGGGAGATAGGATCCTAAAATAGTATTCTTTGTATTTATAGGATGGATCCAGGGAGTAGTGGTACGAATGCTGGAGGTGATAGACTAGGACCCTCCAATATAGGAGGTAGAGATACAGATGCAGTATTGTGCAGCGTCACCCAGTAGGTGATGGCTGAGATGGCTAGGGTCATAGGAGAGCGTGGCTGCACGATCGAGCAGTTTAAGCAGATGAAGCCTCCATCTTTTGTTGGAGGACCTGACCCGATTGTAGCTAAAAATTCGGTTTAGGATGTTGAGGAGATTTTGGCAGTGCTTGCATGTACAGACGAGTAGAAGGTGTCATTTGCGTCATTTAAACTGACAGGAGAGGCGAAGCGCTGGTGGAGGTCAGCGCGATTGATTGAGGAACAGAGGCCTGATCCAGTGCCAATGACGTGAAGTCGGTTTAAGGAGCTGTTCTTGGAGCGATATTTCCTTGCCATCGTTCAGAGTGCGAAGGCAGCAGAATTCCTGCATTTAGCTCAAAGGCAGATGACAATGTCGCAATATGCTGCACGATTTATAGAGTTGTCTCGATTTTCCCCACTTGGCACTAGATGAAGGGAAGAAAGCATAGAAATTTGAAGAGGGTCTACGACAAAATTTGTTTAAGCAAGTCATTGGTTTTCGGGCTCAGAAATTTGTAGAGGTGGTGGATAGAGCTGCCATTATCGAGAGTGGTATGTAGAGAGGTGTCATAGCTCAGAGTCAAAGGAAGGGGTCCACGCCTCAGGATTATCAGGTGAGTTCCAGCCAAGGCCCATGGAGAGGAGACCGGTATGGGGGTAGTTAGGGACGGATGATGGGGTGCGGTGGTCCTCAGGGTGGACGGGTTATTCTTACCTGTCCTAGATGTGGTTGGAGACATCTAGGTGAATGTAGAATGGGAGAGGATGTTTGTTACCGTTGTGGGAGACCCGGGCACAGGTCTTGGTCTTGTCAGGTCTTACTACCGATGCTTTGTTGATGGTTTTTCCAGTTTATCAGGTTCGCTGACGCGACTTACGAGAAAAAATGTAAGGTTTGAATGGACTGATGACTATGAGCAGAGCTTTCAAGAGTTGAAACAGAGGTTAGTTACTGCCCCAGTGTTGGTTATCCCTTGAGGAAAGGACGAATTTGTGATATACGGCGATGCATCTATGAAGGTTCTTGGGTGTGTGTTGATGCAACACGACAAGGTTATCGCGTATGCTTCTAGACAACTTAAAGAATATAAAAAGAACTATCCTGTGCATGACTTAGAATTAGTTGTAGTGGTTTATGCTTTAAAAATATGGAGGCATTATCTATATGGTGGGAAGTGCGAAATCTTCACGGATCATAAAAGCTTAAAATATTTCTATATCTAAAAAGAACTGAATATGAGGCAAAGAAGGTGGCTAGAACTAAGTAAAGACCATGACTGCACTATTAGTTACCACCCAGGGAAAGCGAATGTGATAGTAAATGCTCTGAGTAGGAAATCAGTGGGACCAATACTGGCAGTTATGGAGATTCAGCACCCGGTCCTAATGGATTTAGAGAGACTTGACATAGAATTAATAGAAGATAATCCCCAGACATTTATTGCTAGCTTGATTGTGCAGGCTACGCTATATGAGAAGATTAAGGTCGCTCATAGTGATGATGCAGAATTAGTAGAGGTAATAGTCAGAGTACAGGATGGTCAAGGAGAGGAATTCAGTATCTCTGAAGACGGAGCTCTGAGGTTTCGCACCAGATTGTGTGTGCCTGCAGATGATGATATTAGAAGAACAATTTTAAAAGAGGCTTATAGATCACTATACACAGTCCATCTTGGCAGTACCAAAATGTATAGGGATCTATGAGAGTATTTTTGGTGGAGTGGGATGAAAAGAGAAATTGCCAAATTTGTACAGCAGTGTTTGACATGCCAGCAGGTTCAGGCTGAGTACTAGAGATCGGTAGGGCAGTTGCAGCCACTCTTTATTCTAGAGTGGAAATGGGATCACATTTCTATGGATTTTATTACTGGGTTACCATCAGTACGACAGGGATTGGATGTTATTTGGGTGATCATTGGTCGTTTGACGAAGGCCGCTTATTTCATCCTTATTAAAGTCAGCTATTTCATAGAAAGATTGGCAGAAATATATGTTCAGGAAATAGTTCGTGTCCATGGTGTATCGGTATCCGTAGTCTTAGGCCGAGATCCTTGGTTTACTTCACGATTTTGGAAAAGCTTTCTGGCGGCTATGGATACACAGTTAGCATTCAGCACTGCTTTTCACCCTAAGATAGATGGTCAGACTGAAAGGACAATCCAGACATTATAAAATATGCTTCGGGCATGCGTGCTAGATTTTGGGGGTAGCTGGACCCAATTCATGCCGCTAGTTGAGTTTGCTTATAATAACAGCTATCAGACTAGCATAGGCATGACACCTTATGAGACATTATATGGCAGAAGGTGCCGTTCTCCTTTTTTCTAGGATGAAGTAAGCAAGAGGCGAGTTTTGGGTTCGAAAATAGTACAGCAGGCATATGATAAGGTCCGACTAATTAAAGAAAGAATCAGTACCACGCAGAGTCGGCAGAAAATTACGTAGACACTCGCCATTGAAAATTAGAATTTGATGTGGGGGATCGGGTATTCTTGAAGGTAGCTCTTCTGAGAGGAAATATGAGATTTGGAAATAAGGGCAAGCTGAGCCCTAGGTTTGTTGGCCCTTTTGAGATACTAGAAAGAGTGGGGTCAGTTGCCTATAGGCTAGCTCTGCCACTTGCCTTGTCTAGGATACACGACATATTTCATGTAGTTACGCTAAGGAAATAGGTCCCAAACCCGTCCCACATAATCAGTTATACAGAAATAAAGCTTAAAGATTCATTAGTCTATGAGGAAGCACCAGTACAGATCTTAAACCGAAAGACACAAGCATTGCGTACCAAAGAAATTCAGTTGGTGAAAGTTTTGTGGAGAAATCATGTTATAGAAGAAACTTCTTGGGAGCTTGAGGATCAAATAAGACATAAATTGTCACACCCCGAACCTGCAGGTGGGTCCCAAGTGTGAATATAGTAACCTAACCTGTCTCTGTATTAATTCAAATATACATGATACAATACAATAAGAGGGTCCGACTCCGTGGGGTACACAGATGCCCTATACACATACACATATACATCTATACTCATAAGTTACGCAGCAAAATACAGTCTTCCCATACATAAACAGTACCATACCAGAGTCTACACAAAACTAGGATATACATTCCCATAATTACAACATACTCCGGGCGCCTACAAAAACCATCCCGACAACCCGGATACAAAAACTCATATTTAACAGGTACTAGCAATAGCTAATGACACCCCCACTTCTGAATGCTAGGATGCTAAACACGGCTACCTGATGGACCTGAAAAAAACATTTGTACGTACATTCAAGGTGAGACACCTCTCAGTAAGGAAGAAAGTAGGTTATATCAGTGTGTAGCATACCAGTGTTATTTTATATAAAACATAACACTAGACAATACGATACAGTTTCGAAACATTTCCACACAGATCCATACAGTTCCAATATTTTCACAAATGCATTCCAGTGCATACGATACCCAAAAACATACGGTCAGTGTCGTCACACTAATACACAACTACGCTATGAAACCCGAAGCTTCAAGAGATTACATTGCCAATACGATGTAGCTCACACAAGTACGCAACTACGATATGAACTCAAGTTTCACAGCGATTACATTGCCATACAAGGTGGCTCACACCCTTCGGTGACCAGCCGGATGACATAGTGATATTTCACACCCTTGGATATAGAGTCAGACACTCTCGTCCACGATTTTGCACACCGGTACATGGCGCAGCGTACGGTAATTAACTGTCACATAGTTGTTTCGGCGTACGATAATTAGCTGCCACTAACCGATTTCACAAAACCTGGTATCATTTTGGAGCGTATACTCCTATACGTATCAGCGTACGGTAATAAGCCGCCACATAGCTGTTTTACAACATACCTGGAACAATTTCATACAACCATACATACCACACTTATTTGGTTTACGTCAAATCATATCGTTTTCCATTTCAAGTATACAGTTTATGTAAATATAGATAACAGTCATCTCGATAATACAATTTAAATAAAACGAACAGTTTTCCAAACAAAGTAGAAATGATGCATGAAATCCCCAATTTTTTTTGAAAATTATAACCCGAAAATCTTGTATTTTTACCTGATAGATTTCCCCAAATAAGTTACCAAAACATACATACGATCGTAGTCTATAAGCTTACCGATCCTAATTTCGAAAATAAACTAATATAAACTGAATCCCCTTACCTTAACTCGAATTCCAACTACAAACTAGGGTCCCCAAAACTACGAACCGAGACTCCAAAACCTATGAATCACAGTACAATACATGCTTACAATGCGTACTACTACCTATATTCTAAATCAAAAATGAAAACCGAGCTTTACCTCGATTTTAGCTTGAAATCCGAAATTGCTCGAAATGGAATTTTGATCCGCTAGAAACATAGAGAATCCTTCCCTGATCCTCGCAGTAATGTCCGATTTACAAATCAGGCGATGAACGATGAAGAAATCGAGGAGAGAGAGAGTTCTAAATTCTAGATAGAGAGAGAGGATTTCCAAATCTTAGCCAAGAAGTAACCCAAAATATCTTTTAAAGGCATTTGACCCAAGTGGATTCGTCGACGAATTGGCGTCCTCGTCGACGAGTCCGCCATTACCTTTGTCGACGAAGAGGTGGTCTCGTTGACGAGCCTGAGATCCTCAGTTTACCGAAATCTCTCGGCTTCTCCTTGTCGACGTGCTTCTAAATTTCGTCGACGAGAAAAGAAGGTACTTCGTCGAGGAACTCCGGCCTCGTCGACAAACTCTGCTCAATTCTCTATTTTACCATTCTTTTACATAATTAACCCATATATAACGGTTCGGGTTCTTACAACCTCCCCTCCTTACCAAAATTTCATCCTAGAAATTTGCAATCTCTCATTATGAACACATTCATACTACTACATACATACACACTTAGGTGAAGTGGCGACCATTTATACGTAGTCCCCCTACGATACATACAGACTCTAAAGAATATGACAACCATTTATATGCAGCCCCATCACACTACATACATACATACTCTAAAGAATACGGCGACCATTTATACGTAGCCCCGTCACGATATATACATACATACATTTCCTCACTTATGGCGAAGGAATACCATGGTTACATACATACGTGGCCTTGAAAGTTTACAATACAACAGGACTCTCCCAGAAATACAATACGATAACAAAGTATTACATACATACATACATACATACTCATACCACCCTGCTATCCAAATACTACTCAAAACAACTGCGGATACTTGCGGCATATTTCCGTTTCCAGTTTCGAAGAAGCTTCCTCAATCTCGTGATTTCACCACAATACCTTCACTAACGGTATTTCTTTGGTACGAAACTTCTGAACTTTACGGTCCAGAACCTGAATAGGTATTTCCTCATACGCTAAAGTATCCTCAATTTCCAACTCATCATAACTAATAATATGTGATGGATCCAACACGTACCTTCTCAACATGGATACGTGAAACACATCGTGAACCCTCGAGAGTGCTGGGGGTAGTGCAACTCTGTAGGCTACCGGACCCACTCGCTCAATAACCTCGAATGGTTCGATGTATCTCGGGTTCAACTTGCCCTTCTTTTCGAATCTCATCACTTCCTTCTTCGGAACGATTCTAAGGAATACCTTACTCCCCACCTCGAACTCTAATTCACGGCGGCAAACATCCGCGTAACTCTTTTGCCGACTCTGAGCCGATTTAATCCTCTCCTGGATTAAACCTACCTTCTTAGACGCTTGCTGCACGAGTTCAGGTCCTAAAACTTGACGTTCATCGAACTCATCCCAATACAAAGGAGATCAACACCTCCGACCATACAAAGCCTCGAACGGTGCCATCCCTATACTAGCCTGGAAGCTATTGTTATAGGCAAACTCCACTAGTGGCCGAAACTGAATCCAACTACCACCGAAGTATAATACACAAGCCCGTAACATATCCTCCAAGATCTGTATCGTCCTTTCTAACTGTCCATCAGTCTGAGGGTGGAACGTTATACTGAAAGTAAGCTTCGTCCCCAGTGCTTCCTGCAAGCTCTTCCAAAATCGAGAAGTAAACCTCGTATCCCGATCTGAAACAATGGACATTGGTACTCTGTGCATTCTCACTATCTCATGTACATACAGGTCCGCTAGCCTACTCAAAGGGTAGCTGACCTTCGTCGGTACAAAGTGAGCAGATTTTGCCAACTTGTCCATGATTACCCAAATAGCATTCTGCTCGTGAAGCACTAGCGGCAATCCGGTAACAAAGTCCATAGAAATGTGCTCCCATTTCCACATCGGAATAGGCAAAGGCTGCAACGGCCCCGTCGGCCTCTGATGTTCAGCTTTGATCTGCTGACACATCAGACACTGTTTCATGAACCGGACAATATCCCTCTTCATACCACTCCACTAGAAGGACTCACGCAAATCACGTACATCTTTATACTACCCGGATGTACCGTGTATAGAGAACGATGCACTTCCTCTAGAATCATCCTTCTGATCTCATCGTCATTTGGAACACACAGCCTGGTCCCAAACCTCAACACACCTCTGTCAAAGATGTTAAAATCCACAGCCAATCCATGCTGCACTTTCTCCACAATTTCAGCTAACTCCGTATCACTAGCCTGCGCGGTTTTAATATGCTCAAATAAGGTTGGCTGGATCACCAAGCTAGCAATGAAAGCCTGATGATCACCAGATACCAACTCCACACCAAAGCTTTCCAGATCCCGCCAGATATGATGCTGAGCTATAACTGCAGATACTGCTGCATGTTCTGACTTCCGACTCAACGCATCTGCTACCACATTAGCCTTCCCTGGGTGATAACTGATCGTGCAATTGTAATCCTTGATCAACTTTAGCCACCGCCTCTACCTCATATTTAGCTCCTTCTGCGTGAAAAAGTACCTGAGGCTTTTGTGGTTAGTGAAAATCTCACACTGAACACTGTACAGGTAGTGTCACCAGATCTTTAGGGCATAAACTACAGCAACCAATTCCAGATCATGCGTAGGGTAATTCTTCTCATACTTCTTAAGTTAACAAGAAGCATAAGCTACCACTTTACCCTGTTGCATAAGCACGCATCCCAAACCCTTCAGGGATGAGTCGCTATAGATCACCAAACCCCCATCTCCTGAAAAAATGGTCAATACTGGAGCAGTAACCAATCGGTGCTTCAACTCGAGAAAGCACTGCTCGTAATCACTAATCCAGTCAAACTTAACTCCCTTCCTAGTCAATCGAGTCAGAGTTCCAGACAGTTTAGAGAACCCCTCCACGAACTGACGATAGTAACCCGCCAGTCCCATAAAACTCCGGACCTCCTACACACTCTTTGGTCTCACCCAGTTGACTACAACTCCGATCTTACTAGGATCAACTGAGATACCGCCCTTAGACATCACATGGCCTAAGAACGCGACCTAATTCAACCAAAACTCACACTTCTTCAGCTTGGCATACAACTTCCTTTCTTGTAGAATTTGTAGCACCAACCTTAGATGATTCTCATGCTCTTCCGAACTCCTCGAGTATACTAGAATGTCATCGATGAACACCACTACGAACTGATCTAGGTACTCATGAAACACCCTGTTCATTAGATCCATAAATACAGTTGGCGCATTGGTCAACCCAAACGGCATAACCAAGAACTCATAGTGGTCGTATCTGGTTCGGAAAGCAGTCTTCGCTACATCCTCAGACCTAACCCTCACCTGATGATACCCTGACTGTAGGTTGATCTTCCAAAAGACCTGCGTTCCCTGCAGCTGGTCAAAGAGATCATCTATACGAGGCAAAGGGTAATGGTTCTTCACCGTCACTTTGTTGATCTCATGGTAGTCAATGCACATACACATCGACCCGTCCTTCTTCTTCACAAACAAAACTGGAGCTCCCCAGGGCGAAACACTTGGTCGAATAAAACCCTAGTCCAGTAATTCCTGCAACTGCTCCTTCAACTCTTGAAGTTCTACTGGAGCCATCCGGTACGGAGCTTTAGAGATTGGTGCCTTGCCAGGAAGCAACTCTATCGCAAACTCCACCTCACGATCTGGAGGTAAACCGGCTAATTCATCAGGGAACACATCCGGAAACTCGTTGATCACTCGAATATCCTCAAGCCTCAAATCCTCCCGTGGTGATTCCTTCACGCAAGCTAGGTACCCCTGACACCCGTCCAAAAGTAGCCTCCTCGTTTGCAAAGCTGATAGAATCTGTGGCGTCGAACGCACACACGATCCTACGAACTCATACTTCTGCTCCCTAGGAGGTTTGAACACTACTACCTTCCTACGACAATCAATCAGTGCAAAACTGGAGAATAGCCTATCCATCCCTAGTATGACATCAAAACCATACATGTTGTATACTACAAGGTTCGCTGGTAGTAGTCTTGCCTAGATTTCTACTGGGCAATTTTCTAACATCTTACTACAGATTGTTACACTCCTAGTCGGTGTAGTCATAGACAACATCTTATTCATCACACAAGTTTCAGCCCAAACAACTTCACAAATCTAGCATATATGAACGAATTGGTTGCCCCCGAATCAAATAAAACAATAACTCTATTCAAAAGCAATAACATGGTACCTGTCACCACGTTCCCAGCATGTTCCGCATCTGCTGGAGTCAGTGAATATACCCTCGCTAGAGCCGTGGTTGCCTGGTAGTTTCCCCGAGGTATCTGATTACTCCCATGGTTCTGGCTCTATGCAGGTATATCTCTCCTCGGCGCCTGACAGCTTCGTGACATGTGGCCCGACTTGCCACAGTTGTAGCAGTTTCCCCAGAACGACTGACATTCGCCGTTGTGCCTTTTACGGCACTTAGCGCACGGTGCGGGGGATGGATCCCCCTGATAACTCTACCGCTCGGTGTTCTGCCAATAACCGGAACTGTAGCTCTTCTTCTTCTTCCACTATCCCTGCCGAGGACCACTCTAAGGACTAGAAGATACTGGCCTCTTCCCTTAATCCTGTACTACCTTATCTCCCCGAAGGTCGGTCTCAACTATGGTGGCTTTATCCACCAGGACAGAGAACTCACGGATCTACAGCATCCCCACAAGACAGCGAATGTCTTTCCTCAGACCCCTTTCGAACCTCCGAGACTTCTTGTGCTCATTCGGAACCAAGCACAACACAAATCGAGACAACTCAATAAACCTGGCAACATACGTCTGCACCGTTAGAGTCCCTTGCGTCAGGTCCGAGAACTTATTGGCCTTCGCATCCCAAGTGGAGACCGAAAAGTATCTCTCGAAAAATACCTCTTTAAAGCAGTCCCATGTCATACCAGATGGACCGGCTCTCTGCCTCTTTAGTAGACTCACCACCGTCCACCAACGCCCTGCCTCTCTAGTCAGCTGGAAGGTAGCGTACAAGACCTTCTGCTTCTCAGTGCAGTGGAGAACTTCCAAAATCCTCTTGGTCTTCTTGACCCAGTCCTCCGATACTATCGGATCAGGTCCTCCCATAAATTTTGGAGGGTGCATGCATGTGAACCTCTCGATGGTACACCCCGCATCAGTAGGAGAGCTCCCGCGTCTCCTAACACTCCGCCCAATCTCTCGAATCACCTGTCTCGCCAAACCACGAGACACAAAAGGAGACTCATCGCTTGCCGTCTCCTTGAGCCACTCTCCAAGTTATTATCATTGGGCTCCATTCTAAAAACAGAATAGGAATTGGTTAGAATTCCTATATGGTACGCAGTTAACACAATTATAGACCTAATCATGTCAACTATTACTCTCACAGGTCTAAGTCTGCCCCGTCACACCAACATGAATCCATCAATGGTTTGCCCTACCTTTACTGGAATCGTCATTCCAGGAAAAACACGGAATACCGTCGACAAATCCCGATCTAGCAACAGAACAACCCTTGACCAACATTACCCATTTCCTACATCCTATACTTTGGTATGTACACATCAATACTCCTAACCAAGTCTACAAGACCTAACAACCTTGCTAGCTTTGATACCAAGTTGTCACGCCCCGAACCCGCAGGTGGGTCCCAGGTGTGACTATAGTAACCTAACCTGTCTCTGTATCAATTCAAATATACATGATACAATACAATAAGAGGGTCCAACCTCGTGGGGTACACGGATGCCCTATACACTTACACATATACATCCATACTCATCAATTACGCAGCGGAATACAATCTTTCCATACATAAACAGTACCATACCAGAGTCTATATAAAACTAGGATATACATTCCCATAATTACAACATACTCTAGGCATCTACAAAAACCATCCCGACAACCCAGATACAAAAACTCGTATCTAACAGGTACTAGCAATAACTAATGACACCCTCGCTTCCGAATGCTAGGATGCTAAACACGGCTACTTGATGGACCTGAAAAAAAACATTTATACGTACATTCGGGGTGAGACACCTCTCAGTAAGGAAGAAAGCAGGTTATATCAGTGTGTGACATACCAGTATTATTTTACATAAAACATAACACTAGACAATACGATACAGTTCCGAAACATTTACATATCATTCCATACTGTTCCATACAGTTCCAGTATTTTCACAAATGCATTTCAGTACATACGATACCCAAAAACATACGATTAGTGTCGTCACACTAATACGCAACTACGCTATGAAACTCGAAGCTTCAAGCGATTACATTGCCAATACAATGTAGCTCACACAAGTACGCAACTACGATATGAACTCAAGTTTCATAGTGATTACATTGCCATATAGGGTGGCTCACACCCTTCGGTGACCATCCGGATGACATATTGATATTTCACACCCTCGGATATAGAGTCGAACACTCTCGCCCACGGTTTTCACACTGGTACATGGCGCAGCGTACGGTAATTAATCGCCACATAACTGTTTCGGCATACGGTAATTAGCCGCCACTAGCTGATTTCACAAAACCTGGAATCATTTTGGAGCTCATACTCCTATACATATCAGCATACGGTAATAAGCCGCCACATAGTTGTTTTACAACATACCTGGAACAATTTCATACAACTATACATACCACATTTATTTGGTTTACGGCAAATCATATCGTTTTCCATTTCAAGTATACAATTTATGCAAATATGGATAACAGTTATCTCGATACTACAGTTTAGACAAAACGAACGGTTTTCCAAACAAAGTAGAGATGATACATGAAATCCCCAATTTTTCTCGAAAATTGTAACCCGAAATCCCTTATTTTTACCTAATAGATTTTCCCAAATAAGTTACCAAAACATACATACGATCGTAGCCTACAAGCTTATTGATCCTGATTTTGAAAATAAACTGATATAAACTAAATCTCCTTACCTTAACCCAAATTCTAACTACGAACTCTACAGTCCCCAAAACTACGAACCGAAACTCCAAAACCTATGAATCACAGTATAATACATGCTTACAATGCGTACTACTACCTATATTCTAAATTAGAAATGAAAATCGAGTTTTGCCTTGATTTTAGCCCGAAACCCGAAATCACCCGAAATCACCCGAAACGGAATTCTGATCTGCTAGAAACGTAGAGAATCTTTCCCTGATCCTCATAGTAACGTATGATTTACAAATCAGGCGACGAACGGAAAGGAAATCGAGGAGAGAGAGAGTTCTGAATTCTAGAGAGAGAGAGAGGATTTCCAAATCTTAGTCAAGAAGTAACCCAAAATATTTTTTAAAGGCATTTGACTCGGGTGGATTTGTCGACGAATTGGTGTCCTCGTCGACGAGTCCGCCATTACCTTCATCGACAAAGAGGTGGCCTCGTCATCGAGCCTGAGATCCCCGATTTCCTGAAATTTCTTGACTTCTCCTCGTCTATGGGCTTCTGAATTTCGTCGATGAGAAAAGAAGGTACTTCGTCGACGAACTCCGGCCTCGTCGACGAACTCTGCTAAATTCCCTATTTTACCCTTCTTTTACATAATTAACCCATATATCACGGTTCGGGTTCTTACAGAAATACCTGCACTTGTTCCAAGAGATTTAGTTATAACCAAGTAAAATGTAAGTAGTTAGGTAATGTTTCTTTTGCAGATACATGTATTAATTTAGTTAGTAAGTAGACTTTTAGTTTTGTATGTGTAATCTCCTAGAAATTTAGAAAGTAACCTCGGCATTCCTCCTCCATAAGTGAGGGTAAGTAATAAAATAAGTAGATCATTTTACCTTTAAGGGATGATGAATCATATGGATAGTAAATTTCGAGGACGAAATTTTATAAGGAGGGGAGAATGTAGAGACCTGGATAATTTTCATAATTTAAAAATAGGAGAATGAGAGAAAATGAATTAAAAATTAAAAAATTAAACAGGGTCTCGTTGACGAGCACAGGGGATTCGTCGACGAGCACCCATGAGGGGCTTGTCGACGGGTACGTGTCTCATCGACGAGAAGATACCAAAAGGATATATTCCAATTCTGAATTTTATCGGCGAGGATAAACATTCGTCGACGAATTTCCTTCTTAACCTCGTCGACGAAGGTCAGTGTATAAATAGCCTAAACCTCATTTTTTTCATCTAAAAATCACGCACAAAATCCTCTTTCTCTCTCTCTCTCTCTCTCTCTCTCTCTCTCTCTCCCTCTCCTATTCATCTCTCCCACCTTCTCTCTAAGTTTTCGGACCGTATTCTTGTCGGTTCGATGATTCGAGGCCACCACGACATTCCTGAGAAAGTTCTCTACAAGTCTGCCAGAGTAAATTGTTGGTGGGGCTGCCTTAGATTTCATCCTAAATTCAAGATAAAACCTTTTATTTAATATTTGACTTTACCATAGTTATAAGAAATGTAGTACGCAGAGAAATATTGAAGTTTTGTTATAGGGGATGTTGTTTTCAGGGTGTTCAACGGGGAACCTTGCGGGTGTAGGACCAATCATACTAGGGGCTTTCCAGTAGTTAGGTAAGGGAAATATGCTATGCTAGGGATTTCAGAATGTATGTCAGAAGATTATGTTTATGTATATATATTAGCTTATTGATCAGTTTTCTAGAGTATTATTGTTATTAGAATTACAGTAGAAGTACAAAAATTGAGCACGAGATTTTGATTACTCAAATGTATGACATGAGTTTACTACAGACTAGTATGATGATTAAACAGCTTTACAGATATCTAGTTATACAGATATTAGCAGAAAGTATGATTTATAGTAGTTTTCAAAATGACATGATTTCTAAAACCATAACACTTAGGCAGATATTACAGATATTTTAGACATATATTACAGATATTTCAGATAGATCACATAGATATTTCAGACAAATATTACAGATATTTCAGTTCAGATTTATAGTGTTATGGTTATTTTGAAATCATGTTAAAACAGTAAGATAAGTATATATATATATATAATAGTATTATATAGTATAAGATCCCTGAGGAAATTTCAGACAGCAGAGTACGGTACCGTTGCTATTTCAGATAAAGCGCAACCACATAATTCAGATAGTATGTGGATTTCGTCTAATCGTGTCAGGAGAGATTGCAGTCTTCCCAGCAAACTGGGTTAAGGTGGCCAGTTAGACAAGATAGATGTGGAGATTGCCTAGAGAGATTTATGGGCTTTTGCTCAATTTGATGGGCATGTCTTATTTCTTCTATTTTCCTATAAAGGCTTTGTCTTATTAGCAAGACTCACTTTTCATCCAATTTCTTTCCTTATTTTTTCATTAGGAAAAAAAAAATATTACTTGTTCATATTTCCTTTCTCTTCTATTATATTCGGAAATCAATTATGGAGAGAGTGGGTAAGAGATTGAAAGGGTGGAAGAGGACATACGTATTTACGGGGGTTTTGCCCCATAGCAGGTAAATGGCTTTGAAGATTTCCTTTTGAGGTGGATTCTTTATGGCACATGATCATTAAAGATTGCATATGAATGAGTGTTTTACTAGAGGTAGCAGTGATGTTTTCTATGCCAGCCCATGGAAATTTGTTTCTCAATAGCTCATTTCTATGTGAGGAATGGAACCGTATTCGTTTGGAAGATGTTCGGGTGAGGGAGGTTTCTTTGGAATCCATACTCTCTCATCATTATAGATTATCCTTCCTACGTAGTTAATGCTTTTTATTCCATCGAGGGGGGGATCTCTTTTTTGAGATTTTCATTTCTTTAGAAATCTAAATGAGAGGGGCAAAAGGGGGATCTCCTTTTTGAGATTTTCATTTCTTTAGAAACCTAAATAAGAGAGGGGTTCAGGTCATGTCACACCGGATTCTTTCGCTCCTCCTCGAATGGCTGGTGATTTGAGGATTTGGCTTGAGAATTCTTTTGGTCCCAGTAGTTAAAAAGGCCAAATCTTTCTTCTTGTTCTTTTAATCTTTTTATTTGGAAGAGCAGGGTTCTTTGTAACGTCAGGGCTTTCATGTGAACTCTAATTCTTAATACGCTTAATACTAATGATTTACTGCAAGCGATCGTATTTGGAAGCTAGCAAGACTAGAGACCATTTGTTTCTACATTATGAGGTGGCTAGGCAGTAAAGTACCATTTGTTTCTACATTATACATTTTTCATACAAATCTTGAAAAATTAAGGCAGGTGATTTTATAATTTTTTCTTGTAAAAAAAAAATCCATAACTAAACAAGTCCTTCACGTTTCCAATTACAGAGGCGATGTTATGGTTCCACTTTGTTTTCAGCAGTATCCAACATGAATTGCCTGAAGATTACAATGGCAAAAAGGCATTATGGATGGCAAAACTCCAGCTTGTAAAGATTTTCTACTTGCGAATAATCTTTAATACCAAGTCTTCATGAGTTTCACCAAATACAGCAATTTTCATAAATAAAAACAATACAATATTCACGGTTCTCCCAACAGACAACTTGCTCAAGTTTCACCCCACCAGGGAAAACCTTCAAACACAGCACTACTGATATTTCATATGGTCCAAATAATGTCTCACAATCATATCAAATGCAGTAAATCAGCAGGTAGTCATACATTGCAGCACTAACCATGAAATGAGTCAGCCCCAACACGCCTATAAAAACTGGAGAATTATCACGAACTTAGGTTTCACTCACCCATGCATAAAAAGCTTAAGCTCAACACCTGTCCTGTCGGCCAAACTGCCAAACAATTGACGCATCCACCAACATTCTATGAAATTTTTACTGCACACCATGGGCTGCTTCAGAGGCAACGGGGGATGGCAGTAATTAAACTCCTACAGCAGAATAAGAAAAGATTACTGAACAAAACCCTGCATTCAGATAGATTTTATAATTGATTCATCTTATTGGTTTTTCTGGAAGAGTCTTATACAAGGTCATGAAATGCATCATCTTTTATAAGAACAGGTGTCAAGTGAAGAGTATCAGGAAAATATACGTACCATGTTGAAACAATAGCAATCCCCACATGTGCTCCTGTCTTCGGCAGCACTCCAGCACCTGAAAGACCCATTTACTCAACAAAGCATCCTGGGTTCAGTCAGCAGCATTAGTACTGTTTTTCCATTTCAATTATGAGCCAAATATTTCTTCAGTATCTCAATACCCATTTACTCAACAAAGCATCCTGGGTTCAGCAGCATAAGTACTGTTTGCCACTTCAATTATGAGCCAAATCTTTCTTCAGTATCTCAATACATCTTTTTCTTCTAATTTTTTTCATTCATTCTCCATCCATATGCAACCACCATGGCAAGGGGCAGTACGCAAACTCTATAACCATCAAACTTGCATTTAGTTATCCACTTTGTAACTCCTCCTCTGAGGAGTGAAGAGATTACTTGAATTTGTTCTTTTGAGGGGCAAGGCATACACAAGATATTAATTTGGGCACACAAGACTAGTTGCCAGAGCTCAAGAGGTGAAATCCTCCCATCTGGGAAAAAAATTGAGGGTTAAACGTCCAGGAGAAGATAAATGGAGAGTTCTTAAACTCAACATCACTAAAACTGCACCAGAAATTTACTTCCAAGATAAACCACAAAGGCACATGGAGAACAGCCCAAAATGAACAATAAAATAAGGTTATTGTTCACCAATCAAGTGAATGAACCACATTGAACAAGGAGCATATTAGAACTTCAAAACCTATGTTAATTGACAAGAAGTCATCTAAACATCCAAAAAGCTACAACATCAGGAACAGAGAAGAACTTCATTACAAGAATTATTGAAACTAAACCACATTGAAATCATAAAAAGTGAACACTGGTCACCACAGTAAAAAATACTTAGGCCTCAGTGGACCAGTACAGATACAAAGTGCAAGAACTTTGAAAGATCACATCCATAAGGTTTTATGGTGTTATATAGAATTCATTAATAATTAAGAAGCAACAGGTTTTGTTCTTTAAGCACAAAAAGGTTATTGTTCACTCCAAAACCACAGAAATATCAACTTTGGTAATAAAACAGAATGTGACAAAAGGTACTTGCACCTACCAAATCTCAGCGTCATGGTATCACTAAGAATTCCCAAGAATGCTGATATTTTATCACTCCTAATCCATATTTATACACACAAATCCAATATCAGGCAGCAACAATCATGATGAAAATGGAAAAGACAACTTCTTCGAATAACAGGCGGGGTGAATCTTTGACCTATTTTTGTCAAGGGACCACTTGTTTTTAAGCTTCAAAATATTGCCAAGAGCCCTTCAGATATAACTACACTATCAAGACAGATAGATCCTCAATTAAATCTATTAGAAGAGCAATGTATTCAGAAAAGCACAAAAAGAATTTAGCTTTCGATGCTAAGGATTTTTGTTTTGCCCAGTGAATTAATTGTGTAAAGTGATTAACAGAATAAGGTAACTGTTCACCCAGAATAGCATGTAATTCAAGCCACAATAGAGGTGCTGAATAAGATCAACAGCATGTTGTTGTTATGCTTGAACTTAAAAGAAATCAGTCATCACCACATATGAAGGAAAAGAGGCAAAGGGGAAAAATAACATGTGCAGGTATCCTTAATATGAATAAGGTCTTCCATAAACAAATCAAAATATTCCCAAAGATAGATGTTTTTCCCTCAGAAAATCCAACTTGAGCTACCTAAGCTAAATTCACTCCCAACCTCAAGAAATGTGACAAATTATTAGATGAGATCAATCGAGTGTATGATATGGTTCAAGAAGCTTCGAACCAACACACAGTAACAGTGGCATGAAGGACAATGAACTCTCAAGATTCAAATTCAAACTGCAGACATCTCATCAGAGCATGCAACAATAGAAGATTTTCGTTCCTGCAACAGCCTACATACCCATGATGTAAAAAGAGAAAAATAATATTACAGAGATCAATTACAAATAAGTTCTAAGGTAAGTTTTCACTTACTGTAACTCCTAATTGGTGCAGCTACTTGGTACAAAGAGATTAACGTATCTAACCTCGTCAAATACTAGAGGAACTGTGCCAACATTAGAGTACATCAAAGAACTTAATTTGGCTCGACAAAATGAAAACTCGGGCGAACCAGTCATCCCACATTCATAATTTCTGAAGGGGGGACCAAAATGTTTAAAATGCTACTTCCATTCGGCAAACTCTGTGTAAGCAAAAAAGGCAAATCATCTTGTAATATTGATCACATTAACCACCTGAAATCACAACAGAATAATAACAGCATATTGTGGAATTCGGATCACATTTGTCAAAGCCTTCTGCAACTGCCAAGTGATTCATCTGAGTGCCTGATCTAAAGAATCCCAGGTACTCAAAAACAAAGTAGCAAGTTCAATCTTCATACCCTTTTGAAAAATCTACCTTTCTTTCCCACTCCAGTCCCTGCAAGACTTGATGACAAAAGAGACTTGGAATCCGGCCGCCATTTCAGCTCTTTAAGGACAGAGAACAAGGCAGCCACTGCTGGAGTGACTTCACTATCCCTTATATTGTTACATGATACTACTCTAAGCCTCTGAAGTTCATTCCAAGAAAGAATTACAGAGTCTAAACCTTCCATTGTCAGCAAGGAGCATCCTTCCAAAGATAAAATCTTCACTCTCCTATAAGAAAGACAAGCATAAAAACTCTCAATCAGTAGCTCCCCTTTGCTGCAAACTAAATTCTAAATATTATTTCTTTTCTAATAATTTTCTAAATTGCTGTTAACACTAAACTAGTGAAAGCATTAGAATTGAAAATGACCAGATGAATCAAAATAAGCAGTAATTATGAGTGAAAACTCCCTTTTCCAAATGCTAACCTGGCATATTCAGACAACAAAGGAGAAGACTAATATTCGAAATAAGGTTGTCACAGAACCTCAGGGTCAACCAAATCGGTCCAGATAAACAGAATATCTCATGATTTGTATTGTGTCTGGTGTCCCACAGTTACTCCAAATAAAACAAAACAGAAAACTATTAAATAAATGAACTCAAATGGCTAATACCAAATGTGACAATTTTATAGCACTTCCAAAATGTTGTTTCCTCATATGGCTCTGGTCAATGTTTTAAATACAATACTTTTGCTTGACTTGCATTCAATGGACAATATGCAGCACAGCCTTCAGACCCAAGTTCAAAAATAAAACGCATGTAATGTTTCCCAGATCAGTCTGACATGGAATTTTAGGGAACTCGTTTTTTGTTTTGTGCAGATTGATTCAGATCAAGTCACTCAACTACGCCCTTCATGCATAAAATACCAAAGCATTACACATACCCTCCCCAAGTAATTTCTAATGTGTTTGTTGAGATATGGATCGAATAAATAAGACGCACAGCGGAATAAATACAAGTAAATGAAGCAACCCCAAAACAAGAACAAGAACAACAACAAGATTTACATGGTTCGGCAAAGCCTACATCCACAGAAGCAATGACACACAAATTTCACTGTGGAAATCACAAAGTACACAATACACGTCTGAAATGATCACTCTCTCTCTCTCTCTCTCTCAATATATGCCCAGAATGACATATATAATAGTCCCTCAGAGGTTTCCCTCCGATTATCCAACCACCCCAACGTTAAAATTCAAAATTCAAAAAACTGCAAGCAGCCCAGGACTTCTCGTCGACGAGAACAGGAGATTCGTCAACGAGACCAAGAAGAACACTCGTTGACGAATCATTCCACTCGTCGACGATCCCATTTTTCTGCTCTCAGTATCTCAAATACTCAAAACTTTTGGGCCTCTGGGAATCTTCTCGTCGACAAGTCCTTGCTGTCTCCTCATCGACGATCACAAGGCACTCGTCGATGAACCCCTGCTCTACTACCCCTTCATGTTTTTCTTTCTGCTTTGTTTATGAAATCCAAAGTATAAGAGTCACACCATAAAAAACAATCTCCACCTTGGCAATTATGCGCCCCTTAGGAGAATCCCGAAAAGCATGTCTAACTGCTCCACCTTGAACTTGAAATGCTTGGTTGGGTATGTCTCCCTTCTATCACTTGGGGACATGGAGTAAATCCAAACAATGCTTAAATTTCTCAGAAGTAAACTGATTTTGTCAGAATATCCGCCGCATTTTCAAATGTGTGAACTTTTTACAACACAATCTCACCCGAAGCAATCAATTCCCGAACTCTGTGGAACCTTACATCAATGTGCTTGGTTCTAGCATGGTATATCTGATTCTTCACCAAGTAAATAGCACTCTCACTATCACAATGCAGCACCACTCCATCTTGTTGTAACCCCAACTTTCTGACTAAACCAATAAGCCATAAGGTTTCCCTTGCAGCTTCGGCAATTGTCATATATTACGCCTCAGTCGTGGATAATGTTATCAGAGACTATAACATGGATCTCCAACACACCGGTCCTCCTACAAGGGTAAACACATATCCCATTGTAGACCTTTTATCATCCATATCTCCAGCATTATCAGCATCAACAAACCCCATAACTGAAGGACAATCCTGTTGCTTGCTGAACATGATGTCATATCTCGATATACCCCATAAGTATCTAAGTATCCATTTGACGGCTTCTCAATGCTGCCTTCTTGGATTAGAAAGAAACAAACTTATCACACTCACCGCATGAGCCAAAGCTGGTCTCGTACACACCATGACACACATCAAACTCCCTACAATACTATCATAGGGGACCTGTGACATGTTCCGGATTTCCTCATCCATACTTGGGCAATCTACAGTAGACAACTTAAAATGACTCGCCAGAGTGTACACACCGGTCTTGCATCAGCCATGCTAAACCTCTCCAACACCTTCTGCACATAACCGCTCTGAGATAACCATAATCTCCCTACAGTTCTATCACGGCGAATCTCTATCCCAAGTATTTTCTTGGCTAAGTCAAGATCCTTTATGTCAAATTTCTTATACAACAGGTCCTTTAACTGATTCATCTCAATTAAATCCTTTACAGCTATCAACATGTCACCGACGTACAATAACAAGAAAATAAGGGAATCATCCTCAAGCTTGTTCACATGTACACAACAATCATACTCATACCTTGTGTAGCCAATCTTGATCATCAAAGAATCAAACCATTTATACCATTGCCTAGGAGGCTGTTTCAATCCATAAAGAGATTTCTTTAACCCGCAAACAAAATTTTCTTTTCCCGATTCAATGAATCCCTCCGGCTGTACCATATAGATTTGTTCCTCCAAGTCACCGTGAAGAAAAGTCGTCTTCACGTCCATTTGTTCCAAATGAAGATCATAATGAGCAACCAATCCCAACACAATTATGATAGAAGTATGTCGGACCACTGGAGAAAAAATCTCATCATAATCTATCCCCTTCTTCTGTGAGTATCTTTTTGCTACCAACCGTGCCTTAAATTTCTCTCCTTCATTTTCTGAAATTGTCTCCTTCTTCCTATATACCCATTTGCAACCTATCGGTCTCTTCCCATCTGGAAGCTCCACCAAATCCCAAGTTTGGTTCTTATATAGAGATTCCATCTCCTCGATCATTGCACTCATCCACCTATCTTTCTCCTAACCGTGCACTACCTCTTGAAAAGTAGTTAGACCGTTACAACTAGTAAAGAAAGAATAAGATACTAACTCTTCAAATTCATACCTTGGTGGAAGCCTAATAGTGCGTCTGGATCTCCGTATAGGAATATCGTTGACTTACTAGTTTCCCAAACTAGAACTCCCTGCAGCCGTAGAACCATGATCATTTCCATTGCCCTGAACTTCCAACTCCACCTACACAACATGTTCATCACTGCCCTAACTTTCTGACTCCTATTTCTGTTCATCATACTCTTGAGTCCGCTTCACCATAGCCTTTTTATCAAAGACTACATTCCTACTGATCACCATCTTGTTTGCCATTGGGTCCCATAGCTTGTACCCCTTCACACCCACTGGATATCCCAAAAAGATGCAACGACGAGACTTTGGATCAAACTTAGACCTCTCCTCACTAGATACGTGAACATAGGCTGAACACCCAAATACCTTCAATCCGGAGTAATCAACTGCATTTCCCGTCCAAACCTCTTCTGCCACTCTACCCTCTAGTGACGCCCTTGGTAATCGGTTTATCAGAAAACAAGTCATACTAATTGTCTTGGCCTAGAAGTTCTTTTGTAGCCCTGCATTTAATCTGAGACACCGAGCCCTTTCATTAAGAGTCCGATTCATCCGTTCTGCCACATCATTTTGCTAAGGTGTCCGGCGAACTGTAAAGTGTCTCTTGATGCCCTACTTCGCACAAAACTCCATAAACCGAGAATCAACGTACTCGGTCCCATTATCCAACCTTAAGTATTTGATTCTCATCCCTGTCAGGTTTTCCACTTCAGCCTTCCAAATCTTAAGCTTGACAAGCGTATCTGATTTGTGACGCATGAAGTAAACCCAGACCTTCCGTGAGTAATCAAAAATGAAACTCACATAATACACATGTCCACCTTTTGATTCAACTCTAACTGGACCCCAAACATCTGAATGCACATAATCAAGAACACCCTTTGTCTTGTGTTTAGTTGATATGAACTTTGCTCTGTTCTATTTTCTAAGAACACAAATCTTACAAAATTCTAGTTGACATGATTTCAAGCCCTTCAAAAGTTTCCTCTTGTATAGTTCTTTCATGTCGTGTTCCCCCATATGCCCAAGGCGCATATGCCACAAGACAATCTCATATGATTCAGCATCTATGGCTGCAGATCCACCTATAATGGTAATTCCCTACAATGTGTAGATATTCCCATCCAATTTTTGCCCTTTCATTACAGTCAGATTACCTTTCCATACCGTTAGAATTCCACTTTCGGACTTGTAATTAAAGCCATTACAATCCAAAGTACATAGTAATATTAAACTATTCCTCAACCCTAGTATATGTCTTACATTACACAACTTTCTTACAGCACCATCAAACATTTTTATCTTTACATTTCCTATGTCAATGATCTTGCAAGAAGCATCATTACTCATAAGAATTGATCCAGAATTCACTAACATGTAAGCGTTGAACCACTCCTTATTCGGAGTCATGTGATAAGAACATGACGAGTCAAGTATCCAAGAGTCCGTTAGATTATCCGACCTTGCTGAAACTGATTGAACATCACCATCACTACACGTTGAACCTCCTTCTTGAACAACATTCACGAATTTTGAAGTACCCTCATGTTTCTCAAAATTTCCCTTCTTCCAATCCGAACACTCCGGTTTCACATGCCCATTTTTACCACATTATAACATCGGATTTCTTTCTTCTTCTTAGATTGATTTCGGGATTTCTGACTTCATCCATGTTTGGATTTTCCCTTACCTCACTCGTTATTACTCTTTACCACAAGTTCTTCTCCTTCATCACATATTTTCAATCTTTGATGAAAATTTAGCAAAGCACTTATTACCTCTTCTAGATCAAGAGTTTCTTTTCCCCACGCAAGAGTGGTCAAAAGATTTTCCATAGGTATGAGTCGAAGGCAAAGAGTTTAACATCATCAAAGTTTTGTCATCCTCATCAAACTTAACATCAACTCTCATCAAATCACTAATAATTTGATTAAAAGCATTAATGTGTCAATCTAAGTTTGATCCTTCAACCATCTTAAGCCAATACAAACGTTACTTAAAAAAAAATTTATTATTAAGAGATTTGGACATGTACCGGCTCTCTAACTTTCGTCATATAACCGCTGAAGAATCCTCCTCCATCACCCGATAGAGTACTTCATTGGCCAAACATAAGCGTATTGTAGAAACAGTCTTTGCTTGCAATTCTCCCCATGTTGCCTCATCCATTCCATTCGGTTGAACACCAAGTAATGTCTTTCCCATTCCTTGTTGTACAAGAATGTCTTTCACTCTCTTCTGCCATAAACCAAAGTTCTCGATTCCATCAAATTTGATGATGTCAAATCTTGCAGAAGATGATCTCGATGTCATAACAACAATCACTCTAATACCAATTTGTTGAGATATGGATCGAATATGCACAGCGCAATAAATACAACAAGTAAATGAAACACAACCAGAACAAGAACAACAACAAGATTTACGTGGTTCGGCAAAGCCTACATTCACAGAAGCAATGACACACAAATTTCACTATGAAAATCACAAAGTACACAATACACTTCTGAAATAATAACTCTCTGTCTCAATATATGCCTAGAATGACATATATAATAGTCCCTCAGAGGTTTCCCTCTGATTATCCAACCACCCCAACGTTCAAATTCAAAATTCAAAAAACTGCTCACAGCCTAGAACTTCTCATCGACAAGAACAGGGGATTCATCAACGAGACTATGAAGAACACTCGTCGACGAATCATTCCACTCGTCAACGATCCCATTTTTCTGCTCTCGGTATCTCAGATACTCTAAACTTGTAGGCCTCTCGGGATCTTCTCATTGACGAGCACAGGACACTCATCAACGAGTCCTTGTTGTCTCCTCGTCGACGATCACGGGGCACTCGCCAATGAATCCCTACTGTGCTGCCCCTTCATGTTTTTCTTTCTTCTTTTTTTATGAAATACAAAGTATAAGAGTCACACCATAAACAACCGTGTCCCATTTATAGTTCTAGTCCCATCCAAGGTTCACTTTTCAGTCAGGCAAGTATCTTAAATGAGAGAAAGGATGAAATGACAAAACAATGAATGGAGCCAGCCCCAAAATAAAGGAGATACAACTAAGTCACAACCGATGCCTAGTAGGTTGCTGGTGACATGGGTGAAATCTAGTGTAAAAAGGGTTGACTGGTAATTTTCTATTGCATTATTATCAGGTCTCGGGCTAGATTTGAATGCAGTATTGGTTGGGTAATCCACAGGCCTGTGATTTTCTTTTTCTGCGGCTGAAGGGTAATTTTATTAGCAATATACAAGATAAGAAAAGATAAAAGAAGTGCATCCTCAAAATAGAAAAAATCTGTTGGGACCCAGTGACAAAGTTGTCTCAAATTGCTTCCCATACTCTTGGTTTCCTTATGGCAGATTCATAAATAACAGTATAATTTATAAACGTCAAATGTAGAAGGATAGGACTAGTTCTATATTTGCATATTTCCAACTTTAGCATCTAATGTAATATTCTGATGAAACACATAATTTTGTCATTGGTCAAGGCATCAGCAAACTCAAGATAAAAACATTATAACAAATCACATACCTGCAAGCACTTGCAAAGCTGAATACATCATTGTCCAATCCCCAACAATCAAGAAAAGCAAGCTCCCTAACAGCCTCGCATACTAGTAACAATGCTCTCACACTTGCCTTATCTCGCACTTGACATTTCTGCAAATGCAATTCTTCCAGCGTAGGACAAGCACCCAAATGCTCATCGGGCCCTGGACTTGAATCAATACTCTTGCAAGACTGAAGCCTCAAAGTCTTCAAATTCCCACAATAAGCCAATGCAGTCAGCCATCCACCATCCATCCTATGATCACAAAGGGTCAGCTCTTCCAACATTTGACAACACTGACCAATCGCTTTGATCCCATCATAGCTCCCCTCACACCCTACAAGCTCAAGCTTTACTAACCGATTACACCCTTGAGCCAAAATCGTTAATCCAACGTCAGACATCACCGAATTGTAAAACCCATCAAGACGACCAATCAATTTCAAGATTTGTAGATTCCTACACCCTGAAATGCTCCTCAAAGACAGGTCACGACAACAATGCAACTCCAATTCTTGCAAAGTTGGGCACATTTCTGCAATGCACAACAAGCCCCCCTCAGTTGGACTAACCAAAACAAGCTTCCTCAAATTAGGGCAGCCTGCAGCAAGTACCCGAAGCCCTCTATCAATCAAATCGGATGATAGCAAATCATCCTCGCCAATAAACCCATGCGGCAAAAACTGAGAATCGATATGAGCCGACACAAATTTGTGAGTAACTAAAATTCCAGAATTCCGCGGTGCACGAATGCAAGCAGGGACGAGGTCAACGTCGGTGAGGTTGGGGAAACGGCGAACAAGGCGACCCGAATCGACAAAATCCCAGTCCGAGAGCTTTACGGCACGAACCAACCGACCTTGAAGATTCAACCATCGCTTGCAAACCAACGAATTAGAGACGTACTGAGATTCAGGGAGCTTGGACAATATGAGAAGCAGAATCTCATCAGTCAGAAGGGAGGTGAGGTCCAGGGCTAGGTCTAGGGTTTGGTAAGGCTCATTTGGCGGCGACGAAGGTGTGGAGAGTGATTGGAGACGCATCTTGAGAACAACATGCTTGAGCTCTTGCTCTTTGAACCAGAGACCCGGCCAGCTCGGCCGACGCTTGAACGGCGGGGGCTTAGGGTTTCTCTCCGGCGAATGTGTCATTTAGGGTTAGGGTTCCGATCCGAATATGCTCCGCTCGGACACTTCCAGTTCGCTGCATCGCCTCGCCTCCCACGAGACTCCCTGCCTCTCTCTCTCTCTCCACTTTTCTCTCTCTAGAATTTCCACGAAACAGATTTCAGATGTGGTTTAAGCGGCGCGCATTTTCCATCATCCATCCGTCGCCTATTTTATCTTCAAATATCAGATTGGGTGTGAACGCAAACACCGCTATTAAAACTTTCAGCCAAACATATTAACCCACGTCATCACAAAAGCTCGTTTGGGTCGCTTCTTCAAAACGTGGAGGGTTGCGATTCGCTCTTACTATCATAAGCTCCAGCTTGCGGAAACACCTGATCCAAGCGGAAGATCTTCCCACGCGGGTCGGGTCATTTTGTTGCTACCGGAGAAATGGGTAATTATTGTTAATCTTAGAAAGCGTTTGGAGATATTAATTTTGTCTCTTTTTTATGGCCTTGTCTCATTCCTCTTGTGGGGAGTCGCAAAGGCTGTGAAAAAAAGAAAAAAAGTTTTTTTTTTCCAAATCTTTTCCTTCTTTTTTTTGATCTTGGAAAGTTTAAAATCAACTACTTTATTTAAGGCTAAAATTTTTAATAATCAAACTAATTTAAAAATGAAAATGCCCCCATGGCCTAATGGTGCCCAATTCTTTTTCCTTCATTTTTTTTTTCTCTTTTTTCTTTGCTATGGTACATTAATTAATATTTTTTATTAATATGATTCGGTGTAATTATCTTCTAATAAACAGTAATATATAATATTAAATTACAAAATAAAAAATAATTTTACATTAATGTTATCCCCCATTATTTAAATTGAATAGTGTAATTAGTATCTTCTAATTAACAATAATATATTATATTACATAATTACCAATAATATATTATTCTTATTGTGTTAATATAATATATATACATAATTTTTGTAACTTGAAATCTTTGTTAATTTTTTTCTAATTTATAGTTTTATTTGAAATTTGTCAATGCTTTTTAATAATGACTATATATATATACGTAATGCCCCGACACTTTATACGGCTCCGAAGTGCTACTACACCTGTATAATACACCTGATTCTGATAATCATACATATACAACCCACCCTAAAAGGGACATACGGGTGTTTCATACTAATCTAATATCTCATGTACAGCGAAAAACATAAACATCTATATGAAATCTAATTGACAAACTAGAGTTTCTAACTATATCCTTACATACATACGATCGTACTTAAAACATAACCCGTTCTTACAATCCCCAAAAAGACATTATGAACTAAGTTTATTACATTTACAAAACACTTACGTAATCTACACATAATACGACACTCCAAGTCCCTCTAGCAACTAGGACCGACGTCCTGCAGGACCTGAAACAAAGGTTGTATGTAGGGATGAGACACTTTTCAATAAGGTGGAAGATATTACATCAATGTGTGACAGTATGTGTTTAAACTAGTAGAAAGCAGTTACATACTTAAAGCATTCTCAATACTATAATATAGGAGATATATAGATATAAATTCTTGCAATAGATAGTTTAGCATCATAACGAGCGAGAGTTCCTGAGGTTAGGGTAGGATACAGACCCATACACTGTATAATCCCTCCGCCCGGTACTCAAACCTGTGACTTTGCCCATTTTAGTTTTAAAATCATGTATATGCATATTTAGAACACCGTCTAGCTTTGGAACTTTATAACTAATGCCAACATTACCCCTTGGTGCAGGTTGTGCGATCATAAATCCCTGAACAAGCCTTACCTCGCGCAGGCACTGTCAGTCATTATGGTTACTATAGCCCGACTGAATCCACTTGGTCCATTAATCCACCAGTGGCCACTCCTACCCAGCCGACTATCTCGATACCCATACTAAAAATCAGATGTGTGGTTGCAATAGCAACAGAACCGTGCTTAAGCTTTTTAAGGCTTCATAGTAACATTGAGCTTTTTAAGGTTCTCATAGTGACAAGTTGCGGTCCCAATATTATATATACAATTTACAATAAGACATATTAACTTGTTTCCAATTCATAAATCATATGTACAGTTCCAGTATTTTTACAAACTCACTCATTCATACCGTGGTATAAATCGGCACACACACTCTCGGTTTAACCTTTTTTACATACAAAGTTCGGTATATAACTGACACTTGTTTTCCACATTTTCAGATAGAAAAACGGAACTTCAGTTTCCATAGTACATATACGTATATAACAATTTAGTATATTCCTTTTTATATCATATGTCACACTCATTTGATCAAAAATCCACTATATATAGTATATAACTCAAAAAATAACATTTAAACGAAGAACAAGGGGTTCAAGCATCTCCTACGTTAAGTTTAATGCAAATAAAGAAGTTTTGAAAAGTTTGGAGATCATACGCTAAAACCCTCATTTTTACCACAACCATAAAATTGTAAAACCGACACTTTTACCTAATAAAACTTTGCAAATAAGCAGTCAATACGTGCATATAAACATAAGTTATGTAAGAACCCAAACCGTAATATATGAGTTTAAATAAATAAGAGAGGGGCAAATTGGGAATTTAGTAGGATTCGTCGACGAAGCTAGAGTTCGTCGACGAAGTCCATGTATCTCTCGTCTACAAAGTTCAGAAGCTCATTGACGAGGAGAAGCCGAGGGGTTTCGGGAAACCAGTGATATCAGGATTCGTCAACGAATCCACCATCTCGTCGACAAGCTATCTATATGACCTCGTCGTCGATTACACCATCTCGTCAATGAAGACACCCGAGTCAAAGTGCTATAAATATCAATTCTCATTACTTCTCAACTAAGAAAATTAAATCCTATCTTTCTCTCTCTCTCTCTCTAGAACTCTCCTTACTCTCTATTTCTTTAGATTGCTTCTTCGTTCGTCATTAGAATTGTGAATCTGAAGTTACCACGAGGATCGAGGATCGTGGAAGGATTCTCTACAAGTTCTACTGATCGGAATCCCGTTTAAAAAATTTTTGGGTTTTGGCGTAAAATCGAGGTAAGGCTCGGTTTTCAATTCTGATCTGGTAGTTTAGTAAAGAATCGTGTTGTGAGTATCTTCTGTACTGTTGATTGTAGGTTTTGGAACTCGATTCGCTGTTTAGGGACCTTAGAGTTCGGGATTTGCTATTCGAGGAAAAGGTAAGGGGAATTGTGTTTATATCAGTTATTTTTGAAATCGGACTCAGTAGAACTGTGGTTCACGGTCCTATGTGTGTTTTGGCTACTCATTTGGGGGGATCTAAAGGGTAAAATTATGGGTTTTTCATGATTACAGTTTTGGAAAAAAGGGGGCGACGGGCTGCATCCTTGGTTTTGTTGAAAACCGAACGTATATGTTGATTTATACTGTGTTATAGGGATGGTCATGCCTTGACTTGTTTAAAACTGTATATGTTTGAAAAACCATGATTTAGATTACTAAATGGGTGTGGTTTGTTTGGTTATATGAGCATGCATGTGTGTGTGATTGGTTGAAATGCTAGTACGAACGCGGTTCCGAAATTATTCCAGGTATTGAGAGTGTCTGGCTCTATATCCGAGGGCGTATAAAATCGCTGGCCATAGATTGGCAGAGTGTCCGACTCTATATCCGAGGGTGTGAGTCTATTCCAGCATATCAGGCCGAAGGGTGTGGATCCACCAGTTTAGCATCGTTATGATGCAATGGGAGTCGGAGACTAGCCATGTGCCGGTGGTGCCGTGTTTCGCGGGTTGGTTACGGGCCAATGCCGTATGTCGCAGGTCGGCTTCGGGGTGATGGGTGTGATGACACCGGGATTGTTGATCATGTGTATGTGTGCGTGTATGCACTGTTGTGAAATTAGTACTGGAACTGCATTTAACTGTGTGTATGTTGCATTATGATAACACTAAAATGCCACACACCGATATAACCTGTGTTCTTCCTTACTGAAAGGTGTTTCACCCCTACTGTACATACATTTTTACAGGTCCTTTGAGTAACTGGAACAGCATCCTGGTGTTGGGAGCGTAGTGGCCGGTGTACTGCGGGTAACGCATGGGTAAGTGCTAGGGCTTGTATTTTGTGGGTTGCCATTTTGAGATGTGTTGGGCACCCTATTGTACGTTGTTTGATGGAACCTTGATTTTGTCCTTGTATAGACTCTGATATGGTACTGTATGTATATAGTAAGAGCTTTCTCCGCTGCGTATATTTTGTTATGATTGGATGTGTATAGGGTGCCTGGGAACCCCACAGGGTCGGACCCTCATCCCTTGTCCTATATCTTTGGATGTTTTGTATGATACAGGGACTGGTTGGTTTACACTTTCACTCCTGGGTCCCATTCCTGGGTTTGGGGCATGACAATTTGGTATCAAAGCTAACCAGGTTGTTAAGTCTTGTAGACTTGGTTAGGCTTAGCTATGAGTACTTACCAGAGTATAGGATGTTGGATATGGGTAGAATTGGTTGAGGGTTGTTCGGTTGCTAGACCGGGATTTGTCGACAGTATTCCATGTTTTTCCTGGGATGACGATTTTAGTAAAAGTAGGGCAGATCATTGATGACTTTCGTGTTGGTGCGATAGGACAGACCTGGACCTGATAGGGAGTAGTTAACATGATTAGTATAGATCATTGTGTTAGTTGTATATGTTGTAGGAATACTGATAGATTCCTATTGTGTTACAGATTGGAGCCCAAGGATAATGACTTGGGAAGTGGCTCGGAGGAGACTGTGAGTGACGAGTCCCCTTCTGTGCCTCGAGGTTTGACGAGGCAGGTGTTACGGGAGATTGGGCGGAGTGTGAGGAGATGCAAGCACTCTCCTATTGCTGTGGGGTGTACCATTGAGAGGTTCACACGTATGCATCCTCCGACGTTCTCTGTAGGACCTGACCCAATGATAATTGAGGATTGGGTGGAGAAGACTGAGAGGATTTTGGAGGTCCTGCACTACACAGATAGGCAGCGAGTCCTCTATGCTACCTTCCAACTATCTGGGGAGGCGGGTCGATCGTGGACTGCAGTGAATCTGCTAGAGAAGCAGAGGGGTGGCCTTGAGGAAATGACATGGAGCCATTTCAAGGAGGTGTTCTTCAACAGATACTTCCTGACTTCTGTACGTGATGTGAAGGAAGATGAGTTTTCTGCTTTGACTCAGGGGAGTTTGACGGTGTAGGGATATGCGGCTTGGTACATAAGGTTATCCTGGTTTGTGTCGTGTTTTATCTCGATTGAGAATGAGAAGACTCGAAGGTTTGAGAAGGGCCTAAGGAAGGATATCCGCAGACTTGTGTGTATGCTTCAGATCCGTGAGTTCTCGGTGTTGGTGGATAAAGCCACGGTGATTGAGACCGGTATCCAAGAGGATGATGTGGATTAGGAATCGAGGAAGATGACAGTACCTTCTGGATCTCAGACAGGATCTCGTCAGGGATCGTGAAAGAAGAAGAACAAGGGCTCGAGTCACCACCAGAATACCGAGCGCCAGGATTCCCAGATGAGCCAGACTAGTGGTCGTTGTACCAGATGTCATAGATGGCACAAGGGTGAGTGCCGGTCATCTGGGGGTAACTGCTACAACTGCGACCAGTCAGGTCACATGTTTCATGATTGTCGTGCACCGAAGCGAGATGTGCCTGCATCTAGTGTGAACCGAGGGAGCAACCAGATACCTCAGGGAACCGTTTAGACGAATACAGCTCTGACCAGAGTATATTCTCTTACTCTAGTGGACGTTGAGCATGTAGGGAACGTAGTGACAGGTACCTTATTGTTGCTTTCAAATAAGGCTTCTATTTTTTTTTATTCAGGTGCAACCCACTCTTTTATATCTGTGAATTTTGTTGGACGGTGTGGGGTTGAGACCCAAGTCATGAACGAGGTGTTATCTGTTACCACGCCATCTGGGAGTGTATCTTTCTGTAGGAATATGTTGATAGACTGCCTAGTGGTGATTCAGGGGAAGTTGCTACCGGCGAATCTTATGGTATACGACATGTCGAGGTTCGATGTAATACTGGGAATGATTGGTTGTTTTCTAGTTACGCTGTGATCGACTGTCATAAGAAGGTGGTAGTTTTCAGACCTCCTGGGGAGCAGGATTATGAATTCGTGGGATCATGTGTGCGTCCAGCGCCACAAATACTATCGGCACTACAAGCGAGGAGGTTACTCTTGGATGGATGTCAGGGGTACCTAGCTTGTGTGGAGGAACCGCCGCAGGATAAGTTGAGGCTCGAGGACATTTGGGTAGTCAGCGAGTTCCCGGATGTGTTTCCAGATGATTGACCCAGTTTACCTTCAGATCGTGAGGTAGAGTTTGTGATAGAGTTGCTTCCTGGAAAGGCACCGATCTCTAAAGCTCCATACCGGATGGTTCCAGTAGAACTTCGAGAGTTGAAGGAGCAGTTGTAGGAATTATTGGACAGGGGTTTCATTTGACCTAGTGTTTTGCCTTGGGGAGCTCCAATACTGTTTGTGAAGAAGAAGGACGGGTTGATGCGGATGTGCATTGATTACCATGAGATTAACAAGGTAACTGTGAAGAATCGCTGTCCTTTACCTCATATAGATGATCTCTTTGACCAATTGCAGGGGACGCAGGTCTTTTTGAAGACCGACTTGCGGTCAGGATATCATCAGGTGAGGGTCAGATCGAAGGATGTGGCAAAGATTGCTTTCCGAACCAGATACGACCACTACGAGTTTTTGGTCATGCCTTTTGGATTGACGAATGCTCTGCCGGTGTTCATGGATCTGATGAACAGGATTTTCCATGAGTACTTTGATCGATTCATGGTGGTATTCATTGACGATATTCTGGTATACTCGAAGAGTTCAGAATAGCATGAGGACCATTTGAGGTTAGTATTACAGACTCTACGAGAGAAGAAGTTGTATGCTAAACTGAAGAAGTGTGAATTCTGATTGAGTCAGATTGCATTCTTAGGCCATGTGATGACTGATGATGGTAGCTCAGTTGATCTTTAGCAAGATCGAAGCTGTGGTCGATTGGGTGAGGCCGAAGAATGTGCAAGAAGTTCGGAGTTTTCTGGGATTGACGGGTTATTATCGTTGGTTCGTGGAAGGTTTTTCTAAACTGTCTGGGCCTGACTCAATTGACCAGGAAGGGAGTGTGGTTTGAGTGGACAAGTGATTGCGAGCGGTGCTTTCAGGAGTTGAAGCATCAACTAGTTACTGCTCTGGTTTTGACCATTCCTTTGGGGGATGGTGGGTTTGTGATTTATAGCGACGCATCTCTGAAGGGTTTGAGATGTGTGCTTATGCAGTAGGGTAAAGTAATAGTATATGCTTCTCTGCAATTGAAAGAATACAAGAAGAATTATCTTACGCATGATTTAGAATTGGCTGCTGTTGTATATGCACTGAAGCTCTAGCGACATTATTTGTATGGTGTCACTACAAAAAAATAGGTTTTTAGTGACGAAAGTATTAGTGACGGTTTTAAAAACGTCACTAATAGTGTTGTATTAGTCACGGTTCTTCAAAATCATCACTAATAGTGCACGCATTAGTGATGGTTTTAGCAGTCGTCACTAATACAACACTATTAGTGACGGTTTTAAATTCGTCACTAAAAACTGCACGATAAGCAATTTTCATGCGAAATTTTTTCTGAGAAAATATTAGCGATGATTTTATGGTATTAGTGATGGATTAAATTTGTCACTAAAAGTCACTTATTAGTGATGATTAATCAACCGTCACTACTAATATTTATGAATATATTAAAAAAATTTAGTTAAGGGTATTAGGTCAGAGTATTAGTGACGAATTACAAGATTCGTCACTATTAGTCCCTTATTAGTGACGGATTTGAAAACTTCACTAATAATACCTTTTTTAAAATAAATAAAAAAAATTTCTGTTCAGAGTATTAGTGACGATGGTGTAAATTCGTCACTAATAAGGGACCAATAGTGACGAATTTTTAAATTCGTCACTAATATTTCTTTTTTTTTAAAAAAATTTAAGTTCAGAATATTAGTGATGAATTTATAAATTCGTCACCATTGGTTCTTAATTAGTGACAAATTTCTAAACTCGTCACTACTATGCCATTATTAGTGACGAATTGTGGACCATCACTAATGCTATGTCATTTTTTTTAAAAAAGGATGGAGAATAATAGTGACGGTTTTGAAACCGTCACTAATGCCCAAAATCTCTTATCCCTATTCGCGGGATATTTTCCCTCATATTCTCCTGGTTCCTCCTCTTCCCCGCAGCGCGATCGTCTCTCCCAGTCTCTCGCTGCTCTCTCTCGACCTGGTGTGCTCAACTTCACCGGACGTCGTAGGCTCCATCGGAGCCCTAGCGGACTGACGGCCTAGTACGCCCTCTCCCAATTTCTCGTTGCGACCCTCGTCGAACCCGACCCTTTCCTAGTCTAGCTCCTGCTGTTCCCAGCCGATTGACGGCCTTAGCTTCTCGCCAGACACCTTAGGTTGGTTCCCCTGTCTTTCTTCTTTGTTTATTTTTATTTTTATTTTTATTTTTATTTTTATTTTTATTTTTATTTTTATTTTGGCTGGAACCTAAACAATATATTAAATTTCTAGGGTTATTTTTGTTTTTAAAATAGTCAATCCCTAACCATGTTTTTGGGAGCATGGAAAATTTTTAATTGGTTTGCTTAGATTTAGACAGAATTTAGTTGGAAATTTTGGGGCTGGGATGGTTGTTCTTCCGTTGATGTTCTATAGCTCGTGCTGGGTATACCAAAATTATTTTAAAAAGTTAAAATTGAACCTAAATGGAATAACTTTACATTTTGATTTAATTTTTTTTATTTTAATTAATATAATCAACCTTCAATTTCGGTTTCAGTTTTAAAAATGCTAAATGGAAAACAATAATTTAGGTTTTAGACCAAATAATTGAATCATGTTTCAATTATTTAATTTCCAAATAGTATACATTAATTTCTTATTCATTCTACAATTTAAATTTAAATTTTAATTATACATTATTGTTCGTAAATAAATAATCATGTGCAAATAGCTAAGAAAGTAGAATATTAAACATCCTCCTTTTAATTGGTGATGAAAGCATGCATCGAAGAGTCTCGATTGTTCTCAGTTGTGTGATCCATTGGTGTATGAATTATGAATTAACTGTATCTCAGTTTGAAACTTTCTAGAAGTCAATTTATTAGCGAATTATTTGGCTAGTCACAAAAATATTTTTTAAAAGTTGGTTTATTAATAAAATTTGCCCTCCCATAGCTCATGCATTTTATAAGCGACCAACTTTTCAGAAGTGCATGTAAAGTTGGACTTATTATAAGTTAGCTTATTAATAAGGATTTATTCTCAATCATTATCCACGTATGCATGCAATGAATGTATTTATCATTAAACAGTTAATTAACAACTTTTTCATGCATGCAAATTAAACTTTTCACGTGCATGCATCCATGAGATGACTTTTTGAAGTTTGTTATAGCTATGCATATCCGGGCACACATTTGGATTTTATGCATTTAGTTTCTTGTCTAATGCTTTTTCTCTGTCGTTATGAATGGAGAACCTAAATCATTGTCAAGAGCATTGAGAGGTGTTAGACAAGGGGATCCTTTATCTCCTTGTCTGTTTGTTTTGGTTGATGTTTAGAATGTTGGAGATGGTGGTTTTTAAGGGTTTAGTTAAAGGGCTGGAAGTGGGTAGCGAGGGGGTTTGTCTGTCCATCTCTAGTTTGCTAATGATACTATGTTTTTTATTTGTGATCATAGATATTCTTTGTTGAACATTTTGAGACTCAAATATTTGAGAGGGTTTTTGGGCTTAAAAAATTAATTTGGGGAAGAGTGGTATAGCAGTCATCAATTTGGGGAAGAGTGGTATAGACCTACTAGACATCTAGTAGGTCGAGGCAGTTGGCTTCATTAGTGTGTCTCTTGGAGGTCCTTGTCTTATCTAGGTGTTTTATTGGGGGGTAATTCTAGGTCCCTGGCTTTTTAGGATATGGTGGTGGAGAGTGTTTCTAAGTGTTTGGATGGGTGGAAAGGTGTGTTATTTCCTTTTGGGGGTCAGGCTTGTCTTTCTTGTATCCCCCCAAAAAAATATGTAAAATTAATAAGCAATGACCTAGTAATTAATTAATCTCTACCCGTCGCCACCGCCCTCTGGTGCTCGACCATTTCCATGGTTAATAAGAATTGGTTCATTGCAGCTTGGTTAAAGGTGAGATTTGGGCTTGCAACTGGGCCATTGATTTGCATTTTGAAGTTGCTGCAAATTTTCTCAAAGTCTTAAGAAAGATGCTTTGTATTTTTGACAATTAAAGGGGTTAGTGTGTTGTATTTTTGTTTTTTTTTCTGTACCATTAGGGTTTGTCTTAAGAAAATTTTGAGATCATAATTTGAAATAAATGAATTTCAAATCTTGCATAAAAATATATACATTTTTTAAGCATTTTTATAATTTTTGCTATTCGATAATAATGGGTACATTGTATTTTAAATTTATATAATAGTGTTTGAACACGAGGTATAAATGAATTAGAAGATGAACTAGACGAAGGAAAGGAAAATGAAATAAGAAAATCAAGGAAATTGCTTTGGTAATATATTTTTTTTTGTCAATTCTACTTTATTTTGTATGTAGGACCATTGTTTTTTCAGGCTCTATTCTTTTAAGGATCATTAATGTTTTCGTTAGTAGCTAACTTTATGGCTGAGCTCATGAAATTTTAGTTTTTGTTTATATCATTTCATCCTTAGGCGATTGCCTTGTTTGATAGTATACAATACTTTAGGACTAAACAACATTATCAAATGTTTCCTAAAAGTGTAAAAAGGGTCAAGGAGACATAATTTAGCTATCCTCAGCTTAGATTTTGCCGTCATTGAGAAGGGTTTGTTATATAATTTTAGGTCTACTTTTAATAACTTCTATTTTTGATAGTGGGCATATCATTTGTAGTGTATATACAATGAATGGAGGGGCTTTATCTAGTTTACCCGGAGTTTCTTTTCAAAATTGATTTGAAATGCGATAAGCTTGCCCATGTTGACAAAATGAATTTTAACCTTTCATCTGATAGGTTGTTTCTTATAGTTAAGGTATGATTTAAATACTAATTTTATTTCTCTTGAATCTTGATGCCCTTCTTGTGGTCATTGTATCTACAAGAAGGGCATCAAGATTCAAGAGAAATAAAATTAATATTTAAATCATACCTTAACTATAAGAGACAACCTATCAGATGAAAGGCTAAAATTCATTTTGTCCATCGCATTTCAAATCAATTGTGAAAAGAAACTCTGGGTAAACTAGATAAAGAATCGTTGATGCAGCCACCACCATCCACGGCCTCGTCGTCCTTCTCTGTCATCCATGACCTCATTGTAGTTAGAGATGGGTATATATCTAACTTCAGTTTAATAGATGATTTAACTTCTGGACTGCATGCTTAGATTGATATATCTTGTGAACTACATACTGGTAGTGGACATTAGGACTGCATGCTTGATTGGAACGCCACCAGCATGGCTGATGTAGTGATGTGTATTGCCTACTGGTAGATACTTTTAGGTTGTTGCATATCTTAATCTAAGTGGCATCTGTATGATGCAAAAATATTGTGAATTGCATGCTTTTGTGATTTGCAGGTTTGGGAAATGTTCTATTTATAGATGGCATGTTGCCGAAAATTTTTGACTCTTTTCCAAAATAATCATAGTCATATACCATATGCTCATATGGTTATAGTGTGCTGAATGTTCAAGCATTTTTGAAAGAATGAGTGAACTTCAAATGAACTTTGAACTTCATTTCTAAATTTACTTTTGCATATGTTAAGTGAAAATTCTATCAATCATGGACTCATTTGCATTATTTGATTATTATAATTATTTTAGAGTCCTATGGAAGCCATGTAAACCATAAACATCACATTCTATTTTTTCATAGAACTATATTTTGATATATATTATTTATGAGATCCACGAATACGTTACATTATTTAATGCTTATTATATGAAGCTCTTGTGCACTCGTAAAATTCATTACTGGTTGGATTATTGTGAATTATTTGTTGTAAACACCTAGGCTTGGAGCATATCTCTATGAAAAATGTCATATTTACAGGAGAAATGCTGCCAAAATTTTTCAAAAAACATATACCAATTTTTTTTACTTTCTTAATTTGTAAAGTTTGTAACCGTCACAACGTCAGCACGATGCCATGCACTATGGATGCAGCTTTTGACTTTTTTTGTTATCTTAACAGATGAAATTTCTGTATTTGAATTTGAATTTGTAAAATTTATTTGTATTTAAATTTGAATTTGTATAATATATTTGTATTTGAATATGAATTTGTATAATATATTTGTATTTTTATTTAAATTTGAATTAGAATTTTGAATAATTTATGAATTTTTTAGCAATTATGGTTTAATGTTACGTATACGAAAATGTAATTACAGATTTTTACAGAAATTAATAATTGGAAAAAAATTAATTTAAAATTATTAGTGACAATTTTGTAGTATTAGTGACGGTTTGGAAAACCGTCACTAATAGTTGCCTGTGAACAATAGTGATGATTTTCAAACCGTCACTAATAATAGAGCATTAGTGACGAATTTAAAATAGTCACTAATACTATGACTTTAGTGATGATTTTTTATCGAGTTGGTGTAGAATTTATAGTGACGGGCTTAGATTTTTTAGTGACGATTTTAATCCGTCACTAATACTCTATTATTAGTGACGATTTGAAAAATTTGTCACTAATAAGTATTAGTAACGGCAGATATAGCGACTAATTCAAAACCATCACTAATAACCTTATTTTTTGTAGTGTGTGCAGTGTGAGATCTTCACTGATCATAAGAGCCTCAGGTATTTTTTCACGCAGAAGGAGTTGAACATGAGGCAGAGGCGGTGGTTAGAGTTGATTAAGGACTACGATTGCACGATCAGTTACCACCCGGGGAAGGCTAATGTGGTAGCCGATGCGTTGAGTTGGAAGTCAGGACCTACGACTGTATTTGCGGTTGTAATTCAGTATCACATTAGACAGGATTTGGAGAGCTTGGGTATAGAGTTGGTATCCGAAGATTGACTCGTTTTGAGTTGTGCTTCCAAGTGCAGAAGTGTCAAGTTGTATCAAGGATGAGTCCAGGATCGTATTCCACAGGGACCACTGAGTATCAAAGTATTTATGCAAGTTTAGTGAAATCCTGTTGCTGAAAAATGGGGTTTGAAAATCTTTTTGGTCTTTTACGATTTTGAAAACAGTAAACAAAGTGAGAAAAGCTTGAGTAAACTATCAAAATGAAACTGAAATTTTATCAACTTTCCAAAAATGTAATTCTAATAACACAGCCGAAACTAAACAATTTTACCAAACACTCGGGTTATGGTTTCAACGTCTGTTTGCTTCCACCGTTTACTAATTTCCTAGGCCTTACTCCTTTTCTTGTTAATCCAATCAAGGTATTAATAAGATGAAATTTTATTACTAACGATCAAGTAAATTGACCACATCCAAACGGAAGAAAATAAAAACTCTTATTACGCATCAACCGAATTTTATGTAAAAATAAGTTGATTAAAATCTTAGATTAAATCAAGGTTTTGATGTGCCTAACGTCAACAACAAAACAAGAAACAAGAGCTAGCGATTTATCAACGATTCCTTCAATTTTTGGTTTTAACAAAATAAAAGTTTAACAATGATATCATAGGATAACTAACAAACCATGGAATGCAAACGACATCGACCCACAACCCGAGTTACCGAACTTAGCCACTCATGCTTGCAATAGAAAAAAAATGAAAATCCTACGTCTAATCAAGCAAGTATCAAAACACACGTTAACAAAAGACGGTAATTTTTAACACGAAATTAAAACACGCACCAATAAAAACTCAATCAAACACATACGTAGACAATAAAAACCGAACCTTTAACAAAAATTACGAATAAAAATAATTGAATTAATACGAATAAAATTCACTGCTAAAATTACTTGAGAATTCAAATAAATAATTGACATACAATAACATTCAAAATCAATTTTTTTTTTCAATTAACTTCAATAAATAAAAACAATAATGATAACCAACTTAATAATAAAAGAAGAAATAAAAGAAAAGCAAAGAGAGAGAGAGAGAGAGAGAGAGAGAGAGCAGAATTCAGCCATGGCAAGCCGTGGCTATGCAGTGGCCTGGCTGGAGAAGAATCTGTAGCTGGTGTTGGGATGCTCTGGAGTACTCAGGTTGTAGCAGGGCTGTTGTGGTGATGGAGTTGTGGCTCGAGTATGGTGGTCTGCTATGGTGACTTACGGGGTGTGTTGGTATGGTAGTAGTAGAGGGCCTCAGTTGCTGCAGGAGGTGCCATCTGGTATTGCTGGAGTTGGAGCTGCTGTAGGGTGTCACGGCTAGCCAGAGTTGGAGACAAAGGGAGGGAGTTAGAGAGTGACTGGGGAGGAGAAAACAGAGAGCAAAAGCGAGAGGGAACTGAGAGAGAAGAGAATAGAGAAGGGAACCTAAGAGAAATAGAGAGGGAAAGAAAGAAAAAGAAAACTACGGAAGAGAGAAAGGAAAACTAAGGGAGAGAAGAAGAAGATGCAGCAGAAGAAGAAGAGAAGAGGGGAGAATTGGTGCACAGGGCACACCCAGAACAGGGGAAAAAGAAATAATAAATAGAGGAGGAGACTTGCCCTAACCCACGATCCGGATAGGAGACCTGACCCAATTGGAGCTGACCCGGCAACTTGACCCAACCCGAATTGTTATATTCTTTTTTCATTTTTTTCATTCTTTGTTCATCTCAAATCTGACTCTTCTATAGCCCATTTCTTACAAAACTCAAAACATAAAAGTTGTAGATAATCCTTTCCTCTTTCTCCAAAAATTTGAATCGCCTCGATCGGAGTTTAGACAGAAAAGTTATGCATGAAATACAAACAGGTGTCAGTTTTGGTTCCCAATACTTTTCCTGCGACAAAAAATTATCAAAAACTCATAAATTGCACAATAAAACTCAAGAATGATAATTTCGGCACTTTATTAAAATATTGGACAAATTTGGATATTTAATTAAAAATATACACCGTAAAGACCGGGTTATTGCATGCGTAATCAAAGATCATCAGGCTTTCTTTGCTAGTTTGGTGGTCTAGCCGACTTTATTTAAGCGTATTAAAGCCGTGCAGGCTAGTGATGCGAAGTTAGCTGAGATTATATAAAAGGTACAACAGGGACTAGCTACAGAGTTTAACATCTCTGAGGGAGGTGTACTGAGGTTTGCGACCAGGTTATGTGTTTCGAAGGATGATGAGATCATAAGGATGATTCTGGAGGAAGCACATCGTTCTTTGTTTACGGTACATCCTGGTAGTACAAATATGTATCGTGACTTGTGCGAGACCTTCTGGTGTTCTGGTATGAAGAGACAGATTACTCAGTTTGTGGAGCAGTATTTGACGTGTTAGCAAGTAAAAGATGAGCATCAAAGGCCAGCGGGGCCATTGCAGCCTTTGCCTATTCCGGTGTGGAAATGGGAGCATATTTTCATGGACTTTGTGACCGGATTGCCGCCAGCACTTCACGGGCAGAATGTGATTTGGGTGATTGTGGATAGATTAACGAAATCTGCTTATTTTATACCGATAAAGATTGGCTATCCTTTAAGTAGGCTGGCAGAATTGTATGTGCATGAGATTGTGAGAATGCACGGAGTACTAGTGTCCATTGTGTCAGATCGAGACCCAAGGTTTACTTCTCGATTCTGGACGATCTTGCAGGAAGCATTGGGGACAAAGCTTACTTTCAGTACAACGTTCCACCACCAGACTGATGGACAGTCGGAGAGGACGATACAGATCTTAGAGGATATGTTGTGAGCTTGCGTGTTAGACTTTGGTGGTAGCTGGATACAGTTTATATCACTAGTAGAGTTCGCTTATAATAACAACTTCCAGACTAGTATCGGGATGACACCGTTCGAGGCTTTGTATGGTCGGAGGTGTCGATCTCCTTTGTGTTGGGATGAGGTTGGTGAGCGTCAGGCGTTAGGACCTGAACTTGTGCAACAGGCATCTGAGAAGGTGGGTTTGATCTGGAAGAGGATTAAATCAGCTTAAAGTCGGTAGACGAGTTACGCAGATGTTCGCCGCTGTGATTTGGAGTTTAAGGTGAAGGGTAAGGTATTTCTGCGTATCACTCCGATGAAAGGGGTGATGAGATTTAGGAGGAAGGGCAAGTTGAGCCCGAGGTATATTGGATCATTCGAGGTACTTGAGCAAGTGGGTCCGGTAGCCTACAGGATTGCACTACCCCCAGCACTCTCGAGGTTCCACGATGTATTTCATGTATCCATGTTGAGAAGGTATGTGCTGGACCCATCACACGTTATTAGCTATGATGAGTTGGAAATTGGGGATACTTTAGCATATAAGGAGATACCTATTCAGGTTCTGGACTGTAAAGTTTAGAAGCTTCGTACCAAAGAGATACTATTGGTGAAGGTATTGTGGCGAAACCACGAGATTGAGGAAGCTTCTTGGGAACTGGAAACGAAAATACGCCGAAAGTATCCACAGTTGTTTTGAGCACTTGTATGTTATCCTACTTTGGGTTGGGATAGGTGGTTAGTCATAAAGAATGTGTGTATTGTGAACTCTTGAGACAGTTGTATATGTAACCACGGTATTCCTCCGCCATAAGGGAGGGTATGTATGTGTATGTGTATAATGGGGCTGCGCTATAGTAGTCGCCAGTGTTCTTCTTAGAGATGTGTGTATATGTGTTTGATTATACCAATGAGTTTGTGAATGAGAGATGACAAATTTCGAAGACAAAATTTTTGTAAGGAGGGGAGATTGTAAGAATCATAACCGTGATATATGAGTTTAAATAAATAAGAGAGGGGCAAATTGGGAATTTAGAAGGATTCGTCGACGAAGCCAGAGTTCGTCGACGAGGTTCAGAGGCTCGTCAACGAGGAGAAACAGAGGGGTTTGAGGAAACCAGTGATATCAGGATTCATTGACGAATCCACCTTCTCGTCGACGAGCTATCTATATGACCTCATTGACGAGTACACCATCTCGTCGACGAAGACGCCCGAGTCAAAGGGCTATAAATATCAATTCTCATTACTTCTCAACTAAGAAAACTAAATCCTATCTCTCTCTCTCTTTCTCTAGAACTCTCCCTACTCTCTATCTTTCTAGATTTCTTCATTGTTCGTCGTTAGAATTATGAATCTAAAGTTATCATGAGGATCATGGAAGGATTCTCTACAAGTTCTACGGATCGGAATCCCGTTTTGGAGATTTTCGAGTTTTGGCGTAAAATCGAGGTAAGACTCGGTTTTCAATTCTGATCTGGTAGTTTAGTAGAGAACCATGTTGTGCGTATCTTCTGTACTGTTGATTGTAGGTTTTGGAACTCGGTTCGCTGTTTAGGGACCTTAGAATTCAGGATTTGTTATTCAAGGAAAAGGTAAGGGGAATTGTATTTATATCGATTATTTTTGAAATCGGACTCGGTGGAATTGCGGTTCACGGTCTTGTGTGTGTTTTGGTTACTCATTTGGGGGAATCTAACGGGAAAAATTATGAGTTTTTCATGATTACAGTTTTGGGAAAAAGGGGGCGACGGGCTGCATCCCTGGTTTTGTTGAAAACCGAACGTATATGTTGATTTATACTGTGTTATAGGGAAGGTCGTGCCTTGACTTATTTTAAACTGTATATGTTTGAAAATTCATGATTTAGATTACCAAATGGGTGTGGTTTGTTTGGTTATATGAGCACGCATGTGTGTGTGATTGGTTGAAATGCTAGTAGGAACACGGTTCCGAAATTGTTCCAAGTACTGAGAGTGTCTGGCTCTATATCCGAGGGCGTATGAAATCGCTGGCCATAGATTGGTAGAGTGTCCAACTTTATATCTGACGGCGTGAGCCTATTCCTGAAGATCAGGCCGAATGGTGTGAATCCACCAGTTTAGCGCCGGTACGATGCCATAGGAGTCGAGGACTAACCATGTGCCGGTGGCACCGTGTTTCGCGGGTTGGCTACGGGCCAATGCCGTATGTCACGGGCCGGCTTCGGGCCGATGGGTGTGACGACACTGAGATTGCTGATCATGTGTATGTGTGCGTGTATGCACTGTTGTGAAATTAGTACTGGAACTACATTTAACTGCGTGTGTCTTGCATCATGATAACACTCAAATGCCACACACCAATATAACTTGTGTTCTTCCTTACTAAGAGGTGTCTCACCCCTACTGTACGTACATTTTTACAAGTCCTTCGAGTAACCGGAACTAGCGTCCTGGTGTCGGGAGCGTAGTGGCCGGTGTACTACGGGTAGTGCTTGGGTAAGTGCTGGGGCTTGTATTTTCCATTTTGAGATGTGTTGGGCACCCAGTTGTACGTTGTTTGATGGAACCTTGATTTTGTCCTTGTATAGACTCTGGTATGGTACTGTATGTGTTAGCTTTACCGTGATCCCAAAAGCGGGGGGTGAATTGGTATTTTTAAAATTTAACCCCTAGGTATTCCTCCTAACAATAGTGTTCACAACCCTATGGTCAATCTAGTGCGAGTAATATAAATATATCAAACAATGTACAACAGCAAAAATAGTCAATTAAAGTGAGCCAGGCAATGGGTAAATGTTACGAATATACAAGAAAAGTTGCAAATATTTATAAAAATTTTGGCAAAGTGCCGTTTGTAAGTCAGACTTTCCAAAATAAAACTTGTATAAACAGTAGCTTGTTTGAGGTTATATATCCTAGCAGTTTATCCATAACTACTCAAACAGTTCAGTATAGTCCAACCATTCAAGATGAAATTTAATGTCATTGGGAAATGGACAAAACAGATGGCCATTACAAGTTATTATCAATATCCATGACATCCAATATGCTCATGCTATGCATATATATATGACATGTGCACACAAGCTATAATCAACATCCATAAATTCTAAAGCAAGAAGGCAAGTCAATAATAATATTAATTGCTAAGACTTATAATTTCCATATGATAGCTCCCCCTAAATTTGTGCAAGCCACAAAACACCTAAAAAGCCTCTCTACTATGGATTATACCTAACTCACGTCTAATTTGTATGAACCTATCCTCAGGAAGTGGTTTAGTCAATATATCTGCCCATTGCTTATTAGTGCATACAAACTCAAGAGCCACATCTCCTTTTTGCACATGATCATGAAGAAAGTGGTGTCTAATTTCAATATGCTTAGTTCGTGAATGTGAGATAGGATTTTTAGAGATGTTGATTGCACTAGTATTATCACATTTAATCAGTCTGGTTTCATAGTGCAATCCAAAGTCCACAAGTTATTGTTTCATATAAAGAGTTTGGGCACAACAACTTCCAGCTGCAATATATTCTGCTTCGGTTGTGGATAAGGCAACTGAGTTTTGTTTCTTGGAGAACCAAGAAACAAGAGATTGTCCTAAGTAATGACAAGTGCCGCTAGTGCTTTTTCTATCAACCTTACTACTGGCAAAGTCAGCATCAGTGTAACTAACAATCTCAAAGGTAGTATGCTTAGAGTACCACAAGCCTAATTCTATAGTACCAACTAGATACCTAAGGATTCGTTTGATAGCTTTTAAGTGAGATTCCTTAGGAGTAGCCTGAAACCTAGCACACATACATACACTAAACATAATATCAGGCCTACTAGCAGTGAGATATAGGAGACTCCCAATCATGCCACGACACAATTTTACGTCAACAGGGATTCCTTGCTCATCTTTATCAAGCTTAATGGAAGGGTTCATAGGTGTACCAAGAATTTTGCAATCTTCCATATTAAATTTCTTTAGCAAACCCCTGATATATTTAGATTGGCATATGAAAGTTTCATAATTGGCTTGCATTACACAACTCATCATTAGTTGCTCCAAAAATGATATCGTCCACATAAATTTGAACAATGAGCATATCATCATTTTTAGATTTGATGAAGAGTGTAGTGTCAATCTTGCCACAGGTAAACCCATTTTCTAGTAGAAAACCACTAAGCCTCTCATACCAAGCTCTAGGAGCTTGTTTCAATCCATACAAAACTTTAGATAACCGGTAAACATGATCAGGATATTTATGATTTTCAAAATCGGGTGGTTGTTCTACGTATACCTCTTCATTAATGTAGCCATTTAGAAAAATGCTTTTAACATCCATTTGAAACAATTTAAAATTTTTAAAAGCCGCAAAGGCAAGTAGCATACAAATGACTTCTAACCTAGCAACATGAGCATATGTTTCATCAAAGTCAATCCTTTCCTGTTGGTTATACCCTTGGGCAATTAGTCTAGCTTTATTCCTAGTTACTACCCCATTCTCATCTTTCTTATTTCTATATACTCATTTAGTTCTAATGATGGTGTGCTAATTAGACCTAGGAACTAAAGTCCACACTTTACTTCTTTCAAATTAGTTAAGTTCTTCTTGCATGGACATTACCCAAGACTCATCTTCTATTGTTTCTTTAATATTTTTAGGTTCTTCTTGGGATAAGAAAGCGGAATGATTCACTATATTTCTTAAGGAGGATCTTGTGGCTACTCCACGGGATGGTTCGCCTATGATTTGATCTATAGGATGACTTCTAATGAATTTCCAATCTCTAGGCAACTCTTGATTTCCATTTTCATTATCTTCAGGTGATTTGTCATTTGCTTCTTGATTTTCACTTGCATTGTTTTCAATAGACATTTTCTCTAAGCATTTTCTAATATCAATATCATCTTCATCATCTTTATTAGAAAATGGATTAGAATCATCAGACACAACATGAATAGATTCAATGACAGTTAAAGTTCTTTTATTGAAAACCCTGTATGCTTTGCTATTTAATGCATATCCTAGGAAAATACCTTCATCAGATTTTGAGTCAAACTTTCTTAGATGTTCATTATCTCTAAGCACAAAATATTTACAACCAAACACATGAAAATATGAAATATTAGGCTTATGGTTGTTCCATAATTCATAAGGGGTTTTATTAATTGATGGTCTAATTAACACTCTATTCATAACATAGCATGCAGTATTAATAGCCTTGGTCCAAAAATATTTAGGTAAGTTATGCTCATTCAACATAGTTCTATCCATTTCTTGCAGTGACCTATTCTTTCTTTCTACTACACCATTTTGTTGAGGTGTCCTAGGTGCAGATAAGTTATGTGATATGCCCTTTAAGTCACAATATTTTTCTATGGTTTCATTTTTGAATTTCATTCCTCTATCACTTCTTATGTGAGTGGTTTTATATCCTTTTTCATTTTGAATTCTCCTACAAAGTTTGGTGAATTGTTCACATGATTCATTTTTATGTGCAAGAAACAACACCCATGTGAATCTAGAAAAGTCATCCACAATTACAAAAGTATAAGATTTACCACCAAGACTTTGCACATAGAATTATGTCCAAATAGATCTAGGTGAAGCATCTCCAACAGTCTAGTAGTAGATATGAATTTCTTTTTCTTAAAATTAGATTTTGTTTGCTTACCCATTTGACATGCATCACATATTTTATCTTTTACAAAGGACATCCTAGGCAAGTCTTTAACTAATTCTTTTCTAACAAGTTTAGACAGTAAATCCATGCTAGCATGTCCTAAACGCCTATGCCATAACCAACTAGCTTCATTTATAGCAGAAAAACATGTTACTTGTTGTGAAATTGGATTATCAAGAGAGGTAGTATAAACATTTTCATGTCTATCAGCAGTAAAAAACACCTTGTGATATATTTTATTTTCTACTATGCATTTGTCATTTTCAAAAGATACTTTATATCCTATGTCACATAGTGGACTTATGCTAAGTAGATTATGTTTCAGTCCATCAACCAACAAAACATTATCAATAGTAGGAAAGGAATCCTTACCAACCTTACCTACCACGATGATGCGTCCTTTGGCATTTTCGCCAAATGTCACATAGCCTCCATCCTTGGGAACAATTGAAGTGAATTTTCCTTTGTCGCCAATCATGTGCCGTGAGCATCCACTATCTAAGTACCACAAGTCCTTGGAAGAGGACGATCTTAGGCATACCTGCAGAATAAGCTAAATAACTGATGTTGGTCCCCAAATTTTGTTGGGTCCACAGGGGTTAGTAGTAGGATCTCCCTTAACTACCCATACCTTCCTAATTCTAGCATGCTTATTCCTAAGTGGACAATCAAATTGAATGTGACCAATTTGTTTACATTTGAAATATCTTAACCCACACTTAGGTTCTTTAGGAGGAATATGAGATTTTGACTCACGTGTAAAGTATCTTAAGTAAAGATTAGGTCGTCTAACATTTTCAATACCATTAAAACCAAGACCCTCTTTACTTAAGGAGTTTCTTTGGGCACCAAGAAATTTTTCAAAATTTTTTTTGCCTTTAGTGAATTTAAAAATGATTTTGGAGCTATCCTCAAATTTCCTCTTAAGCTCAATAATAGTAGCATCATTTTCTTTTAAAATAGAGGCATGAGAGGTTTTTGCCATATTAAATAATTTTGACCAATTTTCACATTTCTTTTTCAAATCATTATTCTCTTTGGTCATTTTGCCTAACAATTTTGAAACACGAATATATTCAAACGGTAATTCTCTAAATGTAGACATGCTGTTAGAATCACAATCATCAGATGAATAATAAGAAAATGATGAACTAGAAGACAATACCTCATCTTTGTGTGCCATCAAGCACAGGTTAGCGACCTCTGTGTCACTATGATCTGAATCTGAGTCGCTGCTGCTGAATTGGTCTTATGAAGTCCCAGCCTTCATGACTTTCTTCTTTTTCTTAGTCTCCTTTTTCAGCAGTGGGCAGTCGGGTTTGATGTGCCCCACCTTGTTGCAGTTATAGCACGTAAGGGCATTTGATTTTTCTTTTTTTTTTGTTGGACTCTCCCTTCTCATTAGTAGAGTCTCTATATTTTTTAAATGACTTCCAGTTCTTCCTGAAAAATCTGCTAAACTTTCTGGTTAGCATGGCTATTTCATCATTAGTGTCAGACTCACTGCACTCACTAGATGTGTTATTAGATGCTTTCAGTGCAGTCACTTTCTTAGCCCTATTATGCTCATTAAGTCTTTCATTTATGGACAATTCATAAGTAATCAAGGAACCTATCAATTCATCTAAGCTTATGGCCTTAAGGTCTCTACCCTTAGCAATGGTCGTAGCCTTGGCTTCCCAAACAGGAGGTAAGCCTTTAAGGATCTTCCTGATCATCTTATATGTGGGATAGGTCTTTCCTAATGCATGCAATGAGTTTATGATGTGTGTGAATCTAGTGTACATGCTCTGAATGGACTCACCTACATTCATCCTAAAGGCCTCATACTCACTGGTCAACATATCTATCCTACTGTCTTTCACATTTCTAGTACCCTCATATGTGACCTCTAACTTATCCCATATTTCTTTTGTAGTAGACATGCCATAATCCTGTTAAATTCATTTACATCAAGACTACAGTATAAAATATTCATAGCAGTGGCATTAAGACTAACAGCTTTCATATCATCATCATCATATTCATCCTCATTCTTAGGAACCCTAACTGCACCCTTAGTTTTTATAGGGACATAGTTTCCCTTAGAGACAATCCGTCACACCTTCCAATTAGTATTATGAAGGTAGATGCGCATCCTCTATTTCCAGAAGGTGTAATTAACACCACTGAAAACAGGAGGTCGTGTGGAAGATGGTCCCTTAGGGAAAGGGGTCACGGAGCTTTGAACCATATGTGATTTTTTTGCAAAATAACAACTAGTCTATGCTACATGGCTTTGATACCAATTGTTAATTTTACTGTGATCCCAAGAGGGGGGGTGAATTGGTATTTTTAAAATTTAACCCCTAGGTATTCCTTCTAACAGCAGTATGTTCACAACCCTATGGTCAATCTAGTGCTAGTAATATAAATATATCAGAAATTAAATGAAGCAATTTAATTAACAAAACATGCACCAGAAAAATAATAAGGTAAGAGTGACACACAGAAATATTATCGAGGTTCGGCCAATTGCCTACGTCCCTGCCTTAGCTAACAAGCACAAGGATTATCACTATCACTTGCTCACTTAATCGGGTGGAGTAGCACCTATACAAACCAGGTCAATTAGCACAGGGCTGACCTCAACCTTTACAACAATCCTTATCGAGCTGGATTACCGCCCTCTCAGGCCACGCTTGGAAACACTCAGATATTACAAGCAAATGGTACAATGAAATAGTGCTTTCATGTAAAGCAAATTTGTACCCAAGTAGTGCGCTCAATCACAAACACATCAATGGTGTGAATATAATGTAAGCTCAGTGATGTATGTTTTGCTCAATCGATGCTCAACACAAAATAATCAGTATGATGCTCAAGAGTATTTCAACACAAGCAACAACTTGAAATTCTAAATAGGATATCTCAATATCACATCAATATTCCAAGTAAACTAAGCAGATAATCAAACTAGCTTCATATAGATTTTCCTCAATGAAAGATGCACAATACTAGTTTGAAGAAATACTTGATAGTTTGAAAAATCTTTGCACACCGAAAATCAAGCTATCGAACACTTGCAATGAAATGCAAATATCCTAAGCTTCCTTGGTTTAATCCCACACTAGATTTAAAATGAAGAAATCCGTGGGTTAAACCTAAGCTAAAACTCCCCGAAAGAAATATATAAAACAACCATACAAATGGGAGATTTTAGCATAGTATAGAAATCACAATAACACACGAAGGACTCTCACAATCTCAGATCTTATCAAAAGAGGCAAGTTTGAGAGTATTTAGGCAAAGAGAGGATTTTCAAGATAGAGAGAATTTCTTTGCTAATCCATGGCTAATTTTACAAATGAAGGTATATTTATAGCTAGGTGAAAAATTATAATCGTTCGGGATATGATGGGTATTATTAAGAAAGTTCCAAACAATTAAAACCCAATTAGCCCGTCTTAACCCTATTTTACCGCAGTTAATTTAATTTTAACCAACTGGAGTTTGGGTGGCTGAACCGAGGTTTGGTCGCCCGAGAAGACACAGTAATAAAAGGTCCTCTATATGATTCGGTCGCCCGTGTCTTAGTTCGGCAGCCCGAATCAAAGTTAGTAGCAAAGCTACGTGACTTCGGGTGCTTGGTACATGGTTCGGGTGCCCGAACTCTTGTGTTCGATCACTTGGGTTTGTTTTTGAACTGAAATGCTCTGTCGCCCGAGTTGGTAAGTTGTCCCTTTCGAGGCTTTCAGGTGGCTGAGGACTATGTGCACACTTTTAGTTTGGTCACCCTAATACAGGTTAACATATTGATTTCCAAGGTTCGGTCGCCCGAGGTAGTTTAAACTGCCTGGGTTCGGTCGCCCGACTCTTCTTGGTTTGCTTAGATATATTCAATTTTAAGCACAATTATTTCACACTCATATTTTATGCAATGTGAGTGTGTGCGTGTGTGTGTGGGAGCCTAGGGTCTTACTATGGTCAAGTTGAGCTCATACTATATCTTGTGTGCATGATGTGCAGGTGATAAGCATACAAACCATATCCTAGATTACTATTACAGACCTTATTACATAAATGACTAATATATTACAAAGTAAATTACAAAGCTTCACGATCTTCTTGTTTCTTCAAGTGCCATTAAGGAAGTTTGATTTGAGCCTGCACAAACACTTGACAAACATCAAATATCAATATTTGTCATTATCAAATCCGGGTGCAACCTATAAGGTCAATAGTATGTATATAGTAAGACCTTTCTTTGCTGCGTATATTTTGTTATGATTGGATGTGTATAGGGTGCTTGGGAACCCCACAGGATCGGACCCTCATCCCTTGTCCTGTATCTTTGGATGTTTTGTATGATACAGGGACTGGTTGGTTTACATTTTCACCCCTGGGTCCCATTCCTGGGTTCGGGGCGTGAAAAGTTAAATTTCTAGTGAATTAGTTTTTTTTTTTTTAAATGGCTGATGTAAACAAATCCCCTTAACTTTTTCCCAAACACTGAAACACAAACTACACGACTCCAAAATAGTGAATCGAGTTCCCAAAACCTAAAAACAAAAGAAGAATACTTCAACACCATCCTATTTACTACAGATCTACCGAACCAATAACGAACTTACACCCTTACCTCGATTTCAGGGTAAAATC